>NW_015386725.1:172965-250092 GCF_001527695.2 Protobothrops mucrosquamatus | reverse complement strand
CCCAGAAACTAGGACCAGAAATAACAAGTATAAAATCTAGATACCTAGATTTTATTTAAATGTAAGAAAAAAGTTCCTGACACTAAGACAATTCCAGCAGTGGAAGAGTCTGCCAATGGAGGTTCTGGGTTCTCCAGGTTTTTAAAAGAAGCTGAACAGCTATCTCTCATGCATGATTTAATTGGTTTTCATGCCCATTGCATTGTCCTTATGGTTCTTTCCAATTCTGTGATTCTATGAACACTCAAGATGATTTTAAATGTAATTGGTTGAAAACCTCTGGATTAAAAAATATATAACTGTATGGATTTGTCCTTGTGTGTTATTAGTGAATTGTGTTTGTTTGATTAATTCATTGTGGGGTTATATATAATCAAAATTATTCATTAATGATTAAGGGTTATTGACATGTACATAAACTGGAGTAGAACATTTAACCAATATAAGCTCACTGATTATATGGTAAGCAGCTTACTATTTCACTAACCTTATTGTTAGAAACCATAATGGTTTTAATGCCTGTCTGAAATGATGAATTGCAATGGATGCAATGAAGAGAATTTTCTGTCTCCATTATATTAATATAGAATGGGCTGCTGGTGCTTTTCTATATTGCATTGCATCTCTTCTATCAAGAATTTGTATCGTGAAGTGTAGCCAGAATATCTGGATTGTCTTTATGAGCAATTTTCATCATTCTTTGCAGATAATTTGATTAGATTCCCTGAGATTGGGAGTCCAATATATGGACATATTATAGAGAAATAACTTTGGCAGTCTCCCAAACGTTCTGTTTATGTGCATTTTTTCCCCAGTTTATATGCCTTGAAGACAGGAATAGGACATGTGGAAAAATCAGAGCTATTGCTACCTTGCTGCTTAACCTTTGCCCTCCAGGCTGATTTAATTGGCTAAATTGGGGCTGGATTTATGCTTAAACAGAGATCAGTATTTCCTTGAGTATGGGAGGTTTTCTTGCCTGCTTAAATAAGGCGGTAAAAAAAGCTATCTCTCGCAACTCGTCACAAATATTCCATGTTTTGAAAGGTGATTGAGAAAATCTTACAGTTCCAGATACTTTGTATAAAACTAGTTGTCTAGACTCGTTTCAGCTGAGATCTAGTTACCAAAATTACTTCGTTAGAAATTAGATCAGGGAATGCCACCTGACAATTATTCTGGATTTCTTGGTTGCTTTCGGTATCATTGACTGTAGTATTCTTCTTGGCTATCTGATGGTTCCAATCTCCAGTTGGAATGTGTTCAGAGTGCTGTGCTGTGAAATTACTCTTAAACCCATCAATTTTTTTTTAAAAAAAAATTGGGGCAAGATGTATGAGATTTTGCTTGGAAATAGATTGGCAACTAGTGTTATTGTGCACAGAGTTACTATATAAATGTTTGGTTTCATTTGTTATGCACAAAGTTAAGATAAAATTCTGTTTGGTTGACCTTACCTCTCTCTGTAAGCCTGAGTGATCAGTTCTGCCCCAGGGTATCATTAGAGAGGGATATTGGATAACCCAAGCATGAGATCTGCCTCTTCAGCAGTACAGTTTCTTTTCATATTCTGTATTGACATTCATATAGCAGAGAAGGCCTTATTTCAGCACATGGTGAATTTCTTTCTAAGGCAGAATTTCAGTGGTGTAGCCATAGCCTTATAAGCTTCTCTTGGTGTTGGTCACTTTAGCTGTGTCTAGGATTCATCCGGTTATATACCGCACACTTTTCTCCTAGAGAATTCAGTATTCCTGTTAGCTCCTTCTTGGAAACTGCAGCCTTCCAATCACTTCTGATTTTAACCTTTCCATCTGAGTCCACTTCTCCATATGGTTCCTTCATTTGCAAGTCACTATTGTCCTTTTTTGCCACTTGCAAATTTTTCCCTTTGTCCTCCATTCATGTTCTAAAATGCTTGTGTTTCTTTTAAAATGTACTTGAAATAATCAAATCAAATGGCTGTGTAAACACTAATAAGCAATGTGTGTATGAATCATCTCAGTTTAGTGTTTTGATATGCATTATCTCAGTTTAATATTTTGGCGCAGGTGTGATATACTCTTTTGGGATCCTTCCAGAGATGGGTTGCTGAGTTCTGTAGTAATTAAAGTTTCTGGTCTAGATACACAGGCAGCCTTGTGGAAAGTACATTATAGAGTCAGGTCTGGAAATTACCAAAGCACTTGTCACTACTTTAAAGTCTTTTTTCCAAGAAAGCACATACAGTAATTGGCATATTGTGTACAAAGAATAAAGGAAGAGAGAGGGGTGGGGAGAGAGAAGTAGTTATCAACTGGGTACTAACTCCTGTCTTCAACAGGAAGTTCTTCCATTTCCCTGCAACTGTGATCCCTTACAATGAGTCCCTGCATCTTGACTGGTTTTGGTTTTAATTTACTTTTCACCTCTCCAATTTCAAGCAAGACTTCATATTTGTACTTCTGAAATGAAAACCTTCAAAAGGTCAATTTCTAACTACCGGTATCAGACTTTAACTCTTTAAACTTAGAACCAGTTTGAAATGGGTCAGAATAATCTGTTTCGTTCAGAATTTCTTTCAGAAAACCATACTCCTATTAGTTATTTTATTTCACTTTAACATATAAAACTGCCCATCTTCTGGAGACCTAATACAGAACTATATTAGATTAGAATTAGATTAGAATTAGAATTATGATACAACAGCATTTATTCTACAACCCATGTTCTTTGCTCCCTTTTTCAGCTCTCAGCCAGACAGTGACAGCTCTGTGACAAATCTTTTCATGCCAAAATTCCTTCAGATCAAATTGGACCCAGTAGTCTTTTTGGACAGATTATCCTCCTAACATGCTACCAAATATAACTTGAAAAAAAATCCAGCCAAGTTGGAATGTTCTGTATCTCTCTGCTACCATCTAATGGCAGACAAACCTTATTACATTCTTTGACAAAGTGACAAAATTATATGCACAAATTGCTGTGCATATAATTTACTTGGATTTCAATAAGGCATTTGATAAAGTAAAGCATTTGATTTCAATAAGGCATTTGACAAGATAGAAAAATGTGGGTTAGACAGCATCACTACCAGACGGATTTGTAATTGGCTGACAAACTGCACTCAAAGTTTAGTTCTTAATGGAACTGCATCTAGATGGGGGGAAGTATGCAGTGGGGTACCCCAAGGCTCTGTCTTAGGCCCAATACTCTTAAATATCTTCATCAGAGATTTAGACAAGGGGATAGAAGGGGAACTCATCAAATTTGCAGATGACAGCAAGCTGGCAGGAATAGCCAAGATTCCAGAAGATAAGATACAGAAGGATCTTGACAGATTTGAACACTGGGCCCTGTCTTACAAAATGAAATTCAATGGTGAGAAAAGTAAAGTTGTACATTTAGGGAAGAAAAACCAAATGCACAGGTATAGAATACGTGTTACCTGGCTCAATAGTAGTAACTGCAACAGAGATCTTGGAATCCTAGTGACAATCATTTAAATATGAGCCAGAAGTGGGCTGCAGCTGCCAAAAAAGTCAACACAAACCTGGGCTGCATTAACAGAGGTTTAGAATCAAGATCACTTTATAATGCTTTGGTAAGATCACACTTGGAATATTGCATCCAGTTTTGGTCATCACAATATAAAAAAGATGTTGAGAAAGAGTGCAGAAAAGAGTAATAAAGATGATTAGGGGACTGGAGGCTAAAACATATGAAGAACGGTTGCAGGAATTAAGTATGTCTAGTTTAATGTAAAAAAGGACTAGAGGTGACATGATAGCAGTGTTCCAATTAAGGGGTTGCCACAAAGAAGAGGGGGTCAACCTATTTGCCAAAGCACCTGAAGGCAGGACAAGAAGCAATGGATAGAATCACGGAGAGAAACAACCTAGAACAGTGGTGGCGAACCTATGGCACGCGTGCCAGAGGCGGCACTCAGAGCCCTCTCTGTGGGCACGCATGCCGTGCCCCGGAAATGGCGAGGGACTGACCCCTGCCATCCTGGCCCCACCCACCCAGTCTGCCATGACCACCGCGGCCACGGCCACCTGGCACCCGACGATACATAAGTGGGTTTTGGCAGTGCTTTTTTTCTAAAAAAAAAAAAAAAGGTGTCGGAACTCACATACATCATACAACCCGCCTTGCCTACTCTACAAGGTTCCATTCAAAAAAGGTGCCAGAACCTGTTCTGGGCGTTCTATGAGAAAAAAAGCCCTGGGTTTGGGGTTTTGGGTTGCAGTTTGGGCACTGGGTCTCTAAAAGATTCGCCATCACTGACCTAGAACTAAGGAGAAATTTCCTGCCTGTGAGAACAATTAACCAATGAAATAATTTGTATTAGTCTTGGTGATCTTTTTTTTTTATTTATATTAGTTTTGCTTTTTATATTTTATTAGGTACCATTTCCATTGCAAGTAAGTCAGAACTTTTTAATTACAAAGAAACTGACAGTTCCAAATGTAGAATTCTATCTAGGATCTTCACTTGACTAAAATGAACTAAAAATGAACTAAAAATGCAAATTGGAACTTGCAATAAAGGCCATTGATGTCTGAGAAGATATTAAAAGTAATTACTCCTTAAAAGAATAATGGGTTATTTGAGAATTACAGACCTCCACTTTGTTTTCAGAGCTTGGTGAATTAGTAAAGATAGATTTATAGTTAAGGGTCAGTTTTATAGTGTGGAAAAGAAGGGAAGACTTTTTCAAATAAAAATCTTGCCTCAGAAGTTAGATGATACACTAAAAACATTTTCAAAAGTGTCTGGAGAAAAAAAGCCTTTTTCCAAATACCTGTGATTATGTTAGTAGGCATTATATAATATCTTTCAATTATTAGAACAAACCATATATATGTCTGGGTGTACATAGTGGGGTAAAATTATTTTAAAAATTGCAGGGCAAATGGACATTTTGATTGATTATGTTCCTGAAATTACATGCAACATATGGCTAGAAACGTTAGTGAAACAAAAATCCACTGCCATAGATATTTTTTTTTTATTGTAATTGTGTAGGAAGCTGCTTTTCCGGGGTGGAATACAGCTAAAGAGGAAGGGAATTCACCATGCAGAGATACCCTCTTCAAACTGTTCCCTTATTTAAAAGACTTTTTAAAAGTTAGAGGTCAAAGTTATCTGTGGTGCAGTTATGGATAATAATAACATCTATTCCCCTTGTGATTTTTCCCCCAATTTCTAACACTCCTGCTCTCTTCCACTTCTTTTTCTTTCTGACATCCTCTTGTTCCTTTCAGTCAGCAGAAATAGGACTAATAGCTCTTACCAGAGGTTTGAAGTGATCTCTTGCAGAAGCTTCTAAAATTAGACATCAGCCACATCAAATTAGGGCCACCTTTGCTTAAAATCCTACAGGGTAGGTATGACGTTTTATATTCAGTGAAGAACCCCCAGACTTCATGCTTTGTAGGAATCTACCTCAATTTTTCTGCTGGGAACTCTTTCTTTACTTACCCTCCAATTCCTGCACATTGTAGAGTGATCAGAGATGTAGTTCAGACATAATGCACTGGCTAGGCATGTAAGATGTCATGATTTTCTAGCCCTAATGTCTAAAAATACTAACTAAAGGTCAATAGTGAGGCAAAGCTTTTGCTTAATTTGGAGTGCTATTTAGAATTAGTGCATTCTGTGGAACCGAATTAGATCTGAAGCTAGAGAAAATGTCTTTCCTGGTTGTTGGGAATGATGTAAAATGATAATAAAAACATGGTACCAAAATTATTAATTATATTTGATATGTTTTATTAAGGGGGAAACAAAGAATCTTGTTTGAAATCTTTTGCATTTTGTTTGGCATTATTGTTGCTCCCTTTTGCAAAACACTGTCTCACTTGGATTCAGATTCGGTTTTATTTATAATAAACCTACCACACAGTTGCAACTAATGCCCTACTGTTTATTAAAACTTTAGATATGAATAGCAGAATACATTTCTATTTACACGGTTGCAATTACTTTAGCTGCACACTATACACTAAATCCTGCCCCATAAATGAACAATATTCTGCAAAGACATCATTGGAACTTAATCTTTGTTCAAATAGTAAACAAAGCTAGTGAGCAGAATGTATACGTTTTAGTTATTTACAGAAAAAGCTAATGAGTTTAGAATGATTTGTTTTGCTTCACTTTCATTAGTAGGAGCATAGAATGATGCTGAGGACAGCAAAACTCTCCTTATTTCTACAACAGTTTCCATTCATGCCCTGCAATTTATATCATAATTAATCTTGCCTTTCATCTAGTAGTTCAGTTGGCAGGCCTAGCCTGATCTACTGCCGCTTCCTACAATATTGGAAGTGCATTCAGTTTTTCAAGTCAAGAAATTTTTCAAGAGCACTGAAATTGAACACTGAGTCATTTTAATATAAGCAAGAAGTACATGAGCAGACATGATTAGTTGGATGGATGGATATAGCGGTGTCTGTGGGTGAGGATGTGTGGGCGTGTCACCATTAACAAGAGCAGCAGCCAGAGAATTCCTTTCTGAAGATTCATGCAATGCAATGTCAGCATATGTTGTTATTTGAGGGACTGCCTCTCCCGAGTCTCCCTATCTCATCCGTTATCATCAGGAGAAACGTGTTATGGGTTCTGTTGTGTCCTGAGCCTGCAGAAGCAGGCTTGGGATGCTGCAAGAGTCCCGGGCATTGCAAAAGCTGCCCGGAATAGACTGAGCGGCGCCAGCCTTGCGCGCATGCGCAAGGCGGGAAAAAGGGTGCCTGCTATTGGTTGTTGTTGCCCGGGGATCCGGGAGTATAAAAGGAGGCCTGCGTGCCTCTGCTCTTGTTGGTTGGTTGTTGTGACTGAGAGAAATAAAGATCTGTTCTGTAACATGAATTGCCTCCTCCGCCATTTATCCAAGGACTTAACAGGTTCCATCTATGAAAGAGTGTCATCTTTCAGTTGTTATTTTTTGACATCTTCCTCCTGGAACTTAGATTGGCACCACCCTCCTGGGTTTTAGGAAAACATGGCTCCGCTGCCATGCCTGTAGGTCTGGCAAAAGTGGAAAGCTCTTACAGTGGCTAGGCTGAATTGATGTTGGATGGATTGTGATCATAATTTTCTGTTTTCAAATAGATTATTGATGATTTTATATGATTTTCTAAATTTTAATTTTACTGAATTGTTTTTTTTTCCTTTTGTGAGCCACTCAGAGTCGTTGGATGAGATGGCATTGAATTGAATTAATAATAACAAATTGAATTAATAACATTATGATGTTTTGTTGCCAATATTGATTCCCACTGTGGGTACTACTGGATATACGAATAGCTATTTTTGAGTCCATAAGTTTTGTATGTATAAAATATTACATAGAATATTTTTCCTAAAACTACATTTTGTCATTCATCTTAGTTAATGTCTTTTTAATTAAAAATGTGTTAATTTTTATGTCTTTTAAAATTATTTGGAGGAGATATGCATATTAAGTTAATCAAGTGCCATACATACTCTATGAATGCAGAAAAGTGTTTATCCATGCTGTACAATTCTTTTCAGGTAACAATCTAAACCCTTGCTGTGTTTTTTTTTTCTCACAGGTAAGGTCCATAATCCAGGGAATGTAATTTTAAATTATAATAATCAAAGTTTCAGGGGAAATCAAGTTAATACCTATTATTTGACTAATGCTGGAGTGGGTTATAGGGCCCCATATGTCCTTTCCTTCCAGTTTTCTAGTTCCTTCCTTCCCTTTAGATTCCCTTTAGGGTTTTTTTTTCATCCCACCCTCTCCCACCTTGAAACATCTCTATGCTCAGAATATAAGTATTCCCGGTCTGTTCCTAGACCAGGAATATGTTCCAAGTCCATTAAAAGAGAATATTCCAAGTCCAGAGAGAACAAATGTATGTTTAGACCAGAAAAGACTAGCCAAACCTACCTGTTCCATGCATGGAACAATCAGTACATAGAGATTTGCACATTTCCAATCAAAAGTCTCATGCAGCCTTTGTGCAATGGTTCATTGGTATTAAAAATCACAAGTATACTATGAGGTTGTTTATACAAGCAGTGACACTTTTTTGTTTTTAGAAACAGAAGCTGACATTGGTTGACTTTTCAGTTGCTAAGAAACTGGGGTAGAAAAAAGTGCAAGTTTTTGCAATACAAGAAATACTTAACTTGTTCTGAAAATCAAGATATATGTTCACAGTTATCATCCACAGTTGTCCTTTACAAACCACCTTTGAAAATAAAGGAATGCAGCATGCCATCTGTTAAAAAAAAATCTTCAGTGCATGGATAACCTTGAACATTATACTGGATATACAATTTAAACCAGTTGATAGCTTATTAATTAAAAGGCATACACAAATAAAAAACCAAGAGACTGTCCTGGAAATTTATCCTATATTGGATTTACAAAACAGGTTTGTTAAAATTTTGAAGAATTTTGTGAGAAGGGACAAAGAAAAAGCTAAAAGAAATCAAATTCTAGGACATTATTTGAAGAGACTAATGATCAGGATTGTTAAAAATGAAAGGGAGAATTATAAAGTGGGTTTATTTGATCAAGGTTAAAATAGATAGGTTGTTATCTTTGTTAACCCTTAATGGACTTTTGCTGACCAGGGTTAAAGTGATGAGGCTTTAGGGTTTGTTTATAGCTAAGAGATGGGCTGTTGGAAGAAAAGATCATTTGTTGCATTTAATTGAGCTTGAAATTAAAGTTGTAAGTCATGCTGGTTGTTAAGCAGGTCATTGCATATGATTTTACGACCTTTTGTGGTAGAAGTTAAGCAAATATAGTTGTTAAGTGAATCTGGCAATCCTTTAATATTGTATGCTGCCTGAGTCACTGAGTTCGTGGGCAGCTATATAAATTTGTTTAATAAATAAATAAAGATAAAGATAAAATAATAAGATTATATTGGCCTTTTGCATCAAATGGTTAAAATGCATCAAATAGCTTTCTTGCATTTTGGGTTCCACTTCTTGACACATGCTAACTCCAAATGAACTCTTCCACTTCTTGACACATGCTAACTCCAAATGAACTCTCCTTATATGTTTGTGTTTGGTTTTCTGCTACTCAGAAGTAGGAACTTACACTTGTCACCGCTGAAAATTCTCCTGATCAATTTAGATTTTTTGAGGATCCTTTGACTTGTCATTAACAAATCTCCCTAACAAATTTGCAGATTTGATAAGCATCTTTTCCACACACAATACACTAACATTCTGTGCAGATATAGCTATGATCTGTGCAAGGGGTGTTACGTGTGCGTGTGTGTGTCTGTGTGTCTGCACATGAAATGAGTATTACAAGTAAAATGTAAACATCTATCACAATCTTGGTTTTGGGGCATAGCAAATTTTTTGGGACTGAAGCATTGGCCATTCCCAGATTTGGTTTTCTGTCCTGTCCTGGTTTTAATTCAGGAACCCTCTGATGATCATTGTAATTGGACAACCCTCACCTTCTCCTTACCAAAAAAAAGCTTCATTTGAGCAATTCTTATATATTATCAATTGGAAGAGAAGACATATGCCCAAATTTCCGACTGGCCTAAATTGAAACCCAAAACCAAACCAGGAATAACCAGGAAATGCAGAAAGCAGCCACCTGGAGTTTAAAATTTTGCTAGAAGGGGAGCCAGGTAAAGGCAAGGTATACATACAGGTAGTCCTCGAGTTACAGTCACAACTAAGACCTGAATTTTGCTTGCTAAGCAAGGCAGTTATTAAGTGAGTCAAGTCCAACTTTACAACCTTTTTTGCCATGGTTATTAAGCGAATCACTATAGTTTTAAAGTGAATCATGTGGGCGTTAAGCGAATCTGGCATCCCACCATTGGCTTTGCTTGTCAGAAGCCAGCTGGGAAGGTCATAAATGGTGATCATATGTGCCCGGGATGCTGCAGTCGTTGTGAATACAAGAGCCCAAATTTTGATCACATGATTGTGGGGATGCTGTGATGGTTGTGAGTACGAGGAACGGTTGTAAGTCACTTTTGTAGTACCATTGTAACTTTGAACGGTCACTAAATGAATGGTTGTAAGTTAAGGACTGCCTGCATCTGTCTTACTGTTTGTAAAGATAAGAGAAGAATCCAGCAAAACTATTCGAAACTTTTGAAACCGACAAAAGCTCATCTTGCTTTTCCGTACAGATTCTTTGTTGGCAATTTTTCTTCGTCCTTCAGCTGAAGAAGGGAGGGAGTACCACTTTTGTCTTCTTATAAAAAAAAAGAATCAGAAAATAGTAAAAAAATATCCTGGATCAATTTTACCTGTGTTTTATTGACGAAATTAGAAGTTAGAATCACTGAGTATATGGAGAGGCTTATGAACGGTAAAGCCAAACAAAGTTTAAATGGCTGATTGGTCAATATTTTACATTAATTTCATTTAATAACCAAGATTTCATTGTATAATACACAAACAAAATTAGAGCATTTTTAATCAGGTTATTGTGCCCTTGTCTGTTCATAGATTTTACACCATCCTTACGTGGTGTACAAACTTTGGGATATATTAAAAACAATAAAAATAAAACAATATAGAACTGCACACAATGCAATAATACCACACAAAAAATAGAAAGTAACAATGGCCCTAGATATTTCACCATCATCATGACCTTTGAGAAGATGGAGCTAAGTAAATATGTTTCTGGCTTCTGAGTCACACATGAACCTAATAGTCTAAACAGAAGTCAGAAATTAATTATGTTACCTTATTTAATTTGCTCTCAGTTGGAGAAATTACTCATGGCAAGGAAGGAAAAGATGTAGAGACTGTTTAAAAATTCAAAATTGTATGCTTGGATAGCAAACTGATTTATGCAGATTTATTCTACTCCCTCCCCAAGGGAAGCAGGGTGGTTTACAACATTTCTTGCTTTAGCTTTGTTACACGTGTATCTTCACATTTAGTTCCTCATATAATTCATACTAAATAGATGTCTTAATTTAAATATTAGTTAACCCAGTTTTGTAATAATCTTGTATTTTTGAGCAGTGCCGTTCTTTGAAGCAAGGGCTTTTTATGTTTTTTTTAATGGCTTTATTTAGTGTTCATGCAGATATTTACTACTAATTCCAAAGTAACATGTAAAGTTATGGTATGACTTTGGCCATTCATACACGGAGTATCCATGCTTCTGATTCTAATGCCTATTCACTTGTTTACTGACATCTGAAATAGCACACCATTTTTTTTAAAATCATACTTTAAGCTAGATCTTTCTCCATAACTTCACATGACCAATTACCATATATAATGATTTGTCAGGCTTTCTATTAACACAGGCTTGTGAGTGGCACAAAACAGTTTAGCTTGTTGAACAGACATAATATACCTTTCCCAATTTGATTCCCTCCAGATGGATTTGATTTCAATTCCCATAATTTCCCATTCACCATAGAGGAGAATATTTCTGAAAAATGTTAGATTACTGAAAGGTTTATGGGTGGTCCTACACTTAGTAACTTACATGTTACGCAGACCTGCTAAATTCTATGAGGGAATATTTTACCATCTTCTGCCCTTTCTTTTAATATATAGTTTTGTCCAAATATTTTAAGCGAGGAAAACTTTACTACCTGTTAATACTGGAATTAGCACTAGGATGTTATAAGAAAAAATATGATATAATGTAATGCAAAAATGGTTAAATATTTGTTGAATATTAAACCAATATTTGTTTTGTCTACAATATTTTGAAAAACAGGCCATTTTTCCCTTTCTCTCTCTCTCTCTCACATACATACACAACTATTTCTGTTGTGCATATCACACAACTACATTTTTAAATATATGTCTTTTATTGAGACTGTAAACCCACAGAAAAGATTTAACATAATTTTTGAATACTTTCTAAGAATGACTTTTGAAGAATTCTCACAAAGTAAAGATAAATGTTTGCTAAATGTGAGGGATGGGATGTTTATTTTATTTACAATATAAATGGGTGCTGTAGGGAATTTCTTTCTTGAAACAATAAGGTTTTAGATAGGCAAAATGGAGTTATTAATTAAAGAAAGATGGATTGTCCTTATAAACCAAGCATTTGGCCTTGCTTAAATCAGTTTTTCAGGTGACATCCTAAGTGTGCCTTGTTCTAAAGAGCAGGAAGTTCAGAATAAGAGCATTTCAAGGAGTGGGAAGAAAGGAGTGGAGGTGTTTGGAGACTGAATAAAATATAGCTATGGCAACATGTTCTCTCTCCTTTCAATCTAAATTAATAAGCTTTGTACTTTATGTCGTAGAGTATTATACCTTTGTGGCAAATTAAAAGTAACCCATATTGATCTGCTTAATGTATAAAATATAACACTACTTTTCCATGTTTATGTTTCTTATAACAAATATTATTTTCCTGAATCTGTATAAAAATAAAACAATAGAGCTGTGCATACTTTGGTGCTTTTGACCTTGCACAAATACAACATTTCTCTGATATTCATTAAGTAATCCAAATATGAGCCTGAAAGAAAGATCTCACTGTTTAAGGAATCTGCTCATTAAAGTTAATGTGACTCTTAAAGCATTGGCACTTTTCTGAGGCTTAAAAAAAGCTAGTCTGCCTTAATTAATGCAGGGAAATGCAGCATTACATCTGGTCTGAAACAATTCTTTCCAATCACTTTTGAAGCATATACCATTGTCTTATTAAGTAGCCAAAAATATTAACGCTAATTCAGCATGTGATAGGAACATGGTAACTGTTTTCCAATAATATATGCCCAGGGCTCTCTGAAGAGACTAGAAAAAAGTATTTATGCAGTACTGAAATCTTCCTTAGTTTATCACTGTGCTGTGTGAAAGAGGTTTCTGTCTCTGTCTCCACCTCTCTTTTTGCCATACTCTTTAAATATTTGAGAATTTCTTTAAAATTTCTCCCGGTGGTTTCAATTAAACATTTTTTCATCTGCCTGAAGTCTCTCTAGATATGCCAATGAAGAAAATCTTAATGGGAACAGATCCATTCTCCATAGTCTCCTTGAGATTTAATTCAAATATGGGTATGAAACAGATTGAAGACTGGTTTTGAGATATTAAACAATGAAAGATATTCACATGGCATCATCGTAACTAGTTAAGCATGAAAACACTGTTCTTCACCCATAAGACTTCAACTTAATTCCCTTCTTGGAAATAAATATTTGAATAAAGGTTAGTGGTGTAGTTGATAATTGTAACTAAAATTTGGAAAGTCACTTTGTTCAGATGTTCACCTGTTCAGAAGATCAGCAAGTTGAGAAAAGAGCCAGAATAACAGAATAATAGAATTGAAAGGGACCTTAGAAGTCTTCTAGTCCAACCCCCTGCTCAGGCAGGAGACCCTGTATCATTCTGCACAAATGGCTGCCCAATCTGTTTTTAAAAACCTTCAGTGATGGAGCACCCACAGCTTCTGAAGGCAATCCATTCCACTGGTTGATTGTTCTCACTGTTAGGACGTTTCTCCTTAGTTCTAAGTTGCTTCTCTCCTTTATTAGTTTCCATCCATTGCTTCATGTCCTGCTTTCTGGTGCTTTGGAAAATAGGTAGACCCCTCTTGTTTGTGGCAGCTCCTCCAATATTGGAACCCTGCTATCATGTCACCTGTAGTCCTCCTTTTCACTAGACTAGACATACCCAATTCCTGCAACCATTCTTCATATGTTTAAGCCTCCATCCCCCTAAATAATCTTTCTTGTTCTTCTCTACACTCTTTCCAGAGTTTCAACACCTTTTTTATTATTGTAGCGACCAAACTGGATGCAATATTCCAACTGCAGTCTTATCAAGCCATTATAAAGTGGTACTGACATTTCATATGATCTTGATTCTATCCCTCTGTTAATGCAGCCTAAGATTGCATTGGCTTTTTTGGGTGCTGCAGCACTCTGCAGGCTAATATTTAAGCAATTGTCCACTTGAACTCCAAGATTCCTCTGGCAAACACTGCTACTGAACTAGGTTCCACCTATTCTATACATCTGTACATTTGGTTTTTCTTGCCTAAGTATAAAAAATACCTTACTTTTCTCACCACTGAATTTCATTTTGTTAGATAGGGCCCAGTGTTCAAGGCTTCTGGATGTTGAACCTATCTTCTGGGGTGTTCGCTATTCCTGCCAGCTTGGTGTCATTTATTCTGTTCTGCCCTCAATCAATTCCAATAGTTTATGCTTCATTTCTAATCAGCAAAAACTCTTGAGATCTCTGAGCATATTTGGTTCTTACTGACTTCTGGATTTTTAAAAAGTATTGCTGCTGGAATTGTTGTTTTCTAATGTTTGACACCAGTGCTACTGTCAGTGAATAACATGAGTTCAGTATTCGAGAAAATAATGATACATACAGTATAGATACATGCAGCTTTCTGAGAGGGTAGGATGCTTCATGACAGGAGGGAAATCACAGAGTGAAATAGAGCCATGTCTTGTGTCAGAATCAGAAGCCCTGATTCTGACTATCAACATCTACAACTGGAACCCTATTTCAGTGTGAATACAAGAATAACAAACTAAAACAACTATCAGTTCTGAAACAAGCAGAATTGATACAAGCTCTTCCAAATAGATAGTATATATAGGTTACTAGATCCCGTGATACTGTACATTTCAAAAGTGGTCTTCCTGATTCTAAAGTAATACACTAGGATTGGGTGTAGGTGCTTTTTCAATAATGAAGCCATTTTTTCCCAGGCTTATTAAACATGCAAGATAAGGAATATTGGGGGAGTGAAATGTCTGGCATATCATGCATTCAGAAAAGCTCTTCAGTTTCTGAAAAAAGTAAATTTACATGCTAAGTATAAATGCAGCAAATTTTACATTAGGATGCTTTAAGAGCCTTGTAATTTTCCTCCATTCATGGAAGCTTTGTTGTCAATTTATGGTAATTCTACCATTTCATAACATTTTGGAGCTGCTTGCTCTTCACCTGCTTCATCAAAAATACATTTCTAAGTACACTCTGTAGTTTGGCACTGTGCTATAGCACTTAATGTGTGGGCATTGTCTTCTGTCTCTTTGTGCCCTTATGATTACAGGGGAGAAACTTTTGGTGTTGTATCTGTTTGGCTTGGTATTTTTGTGTAGCCTAGTAATATGCACTTGAGCAAAATCGACAGAATAAAAGATGACTTTTCTCAGCATGCTTAAATCTGATATCGATAGCAGCTTTGTTATACACTAGCCTCTAATTTTGATTTCTCCGTTTCTAATGGACTTAAATCCAGTGAAAAGTGGGTGATTAATTGGATTTATGAGATGCAAATGGCTTGATTGGATTAAAAAAAGACATAATCATCAAAACTGGGTGGGTTCTCTTTTATTCTTTCCATCTATCTTTATAACAGAGGGTGGAAGTGTGATAGTATCTGCTTGACATCTGGAAAACTATCCCCTTAACAGCTGTATTTTAAAAAATTCACTATGCAAAAGATTCTGTATGCAGTCCCATATATAATTCCTGTGCTCTCTCTCTCTCTCTCTCTCTCTCTCTCTCTCTCTCTCTCTCTCTCTCTGTCACACACACACACACACACACACACACAGTTAGTCACATTTGCATCACTGCCCTGCCAGTTGCTCCTTTAGAAGCCACTTTTTTTTATTTCCTGTGCATGTATGACAGCCATGCAGGCTTGGGAAAAAATATGCATTTCAGCTAAGCATTCATTAAACAGTGTGTAGCAGACAGAGTGCCAATTGGACCTAGCCAAGTCCCTAACTTTTTTGCCAGGCAATCAAACGGGTTCTCTATGGCATACTAAACTGAACTCCAGAAACCTAACCACCGGATAACCTTTACTTTGGCATGAAGAGCTGTGATGGTGCAGTGGTTAGAATGCAGTACTGTATTGCAGGCTAAGTCACTGCTCACTCCAGCAGTTCGATTCTCACCGGCTCATGGTTGACTCAGCCTTTCATCCTTCCAAAGTAGGTAAAATGAGGACCCAGATTGTTGGGGGCCATATGCTGACTCTGTAAACCACTTAGAGAGGGCTGTGAAGCACTGTGAAGCGGTATATAAGTCTAAGTGCTATTGCTATGTCATGTCCTCTCCTTAGCTGTCCTTGAAGGCTAATAAAGAAAGATTCCTTGACTGGAAACACAATGCCCCTGTGACTCTGGATACACAGAAACAACAGACCATGTGATTTTCCAAAAATGGTTGTAAAATTGAGTCAGGTCATATGATGACCTGTTTTAATGGCCTGTACTACAGATACATTTGTATTAGTTTCCCTCTTAGTATTGTGGCCTATACACCCAGGGTGCTCAGGGCAATTCTATACCTCCCTGTTGCGTTCAGATACTAATCCTGCTATAAAAATAAGGTTGTCAGGTTCTGCATAGCAGTGCTTAAAATCTCTTAGTTGATGAAATTTGCCATAAACTACACTTAATGAGCATCCAGCTCCTCATATTAGAGTGCCCTATACTATGGTAGATTTAGTTTGTCACCTACTAACCTTTATGCTCCCCTACATCCAGCTCTTATCCCTCCATTTAGATTTCTTTTAGACTTTTGTTTTTAATATGTTTTCTGTTTTATATTTCTTAGCTTTTTATAATTATTATTATTATTATTTATAGACTGATGTTTTTTTCTATGCTTTTTAACTGACTGTACCCTACCCTTCTGATGCTGGTCTCTGAGCATGGTAAAGCATTGATTTGATTTGCATTTAAATTAAGAAGGCAATAGAAGTTGCAACCATTTATTTATTAGACAAATGTCCTGCTTCAATCCACATGGACTTTTCACAGCAGCACTGTATTACAGCCTCCTTAATGGCTCATTAGCAATTAGCAATATTGTTGTGCACCACCCAGAGTCACTTTGGTGACATTGTGGCTGTATAAATTTGATACAAATATATAAATAAAATTCAAATATATATTTTCTAAGCCTGTGTGGCTTCCATGCAAGCCCAGTAAAGATATGGTCTCCCTAAGGAGGTGCCAGCAAGTCCAAAGAGGGTGCGATATTGGATTTGAAGCCCCCAGGAACAGTTTGAAGGGGAATTCTATTGATTGAAATCCGGAGAACAAGCAGTAAATATTATTGTCCTGCCTTAACCTGCTGCAAAGAAAAGAATTCATTCAAATAAAGAGCCATGGTGGTGCAGTGGTTAGAATGCAGTATTGCAGGCTAATTCTGCCAGATGCCAGCAGTTCAGCAGCTCAAGGTTGACTTAGCTTTCCATTCTTCCAAGGTCGGCAAAATGAGGACCCAGATTGTTGGGGGCAATATGCTGACTCTGTAAACTGCTTAGAGAGGGCTGTGGAGCACTGTGAAGCAGTCTATAAGTCTAAGTGCTATTGCTATTGCTATTCACTCATGTTCCTCCCAAAGTAAGAAAAGAGAAAAAAATACACATACTTTTCACTTAATGACCAGTCACTTAACAACTGTAAAGTTACGACCTCCAAAATGTTATTTACAACCTATGAACTGCTGCACTGTCTCCCTACAGTTACGTGATCACATTTCAGGCACTTGACAACCAGCTCGCATTTATGAGTGGTTGCAGGGTCCCATAGTCACATGACCATGATTTGTGACATTCAGGAGAATGGATTCATTTAACAACCACATGATTCATGCAATGAATCACTTTATGAGTAGATTAAGTCAGGTCATGTGGTGACTCCTTAGCAACCACAACAACTTATTACCAAAATTCCAGGCTCCATTGTGTCCATTAAAAGTGAGGCATGTATCCTATTTGTATGCTGGCTTTTCCCTGCTTAAGAAAAAGAGGGCACTGCTAGCATTCTGAAATTTCATTCTATCTACCTTACTGTGGAAGAACTGCACAGCCCTCAACTTCTTATGGAAACTAATATAGAAGCTAGCAAAAGGGATTAAATGACGCTGTTCGATGGGGGAATGGAGCCAATCCAACATCGTCACAAACAAAAACCAAAGTTTCAATTGCACTGTGGAAAGCCTGGCATAAATCAACTCAGCTCTCCAGTGGCATTGATGTTGTGGGATTAGAGAGATACAGAGCTCTTTTTATTGACACAGAAGCCTTGTGTGGAAGTGAAAAAATACAGAGGTTTGTGCTGCTATGCCTTATTTTGTTATTAGACTGTTGATAAGATTATAATGCAAGCCTTAATTAGAACCCCATGTGGCAGGTTAGTATATAATAACAGTACATGCATGAAACAACAAAAAGTGTGCACATTATCTAATGAATTTAAGAATATATTCTGAAACCATCATTGTACTAAAACCAAGAATTCATTGGTTAATTTCTGAATTGGATTCTTAAAACTGTAGTATATTGATAATAGCATGGAAACTTAAAACAATGTGGGCTCCACGTTTTTAATGTGGGTTTTCATAAAATATTGGGTGCTTTTAATTTTTCATATTCGATCTGTATATTTTTTTAGATTTTTTTAACCCCTCCTTTATTGTTACACCCTTATGCATCTATGAAAAAGGGCCCTCTCAGTGGTGGCCCCTTCCTTATGGAACATCATTTCTCCAAAAGTACGATTCCCCTTCGCCTTGTTGCTTTTTCAAAAGGCCCTGAAGACATGGTTTTGTCAGGTGCTCTGGGAACCCTGAATAGAGATGGAACCAATAAAGTAATTGATCTGAGTGTGTTGTTATTAGCATGGGTGAGGCATGGTTTTATGTTGTAGTTTTTAATGTAAGCAACCCAGAGTCACCAGTATGTGAATTGGGCAGCCATATAATTTTTTAATAAATAAAAAATAGTTTAATAAATAACTCAAGGTGGCCAACATACTTAATATTTCTTCCTCCTATTTTCCCTCCAACATTTAGATTGAGCTGAGGGAGAGTCAAAATTGCCCATTTATATGTGCAAAACAGTACAGATTTGTGTTATTTTAAACAGCTCTTGCAATTATCTAATGAGTAAAAAGAATTATGCCTTCTTTATTAAAATTCAAGACAGGTATTTCTCATTTAGCAATCACAATTGGGACCAGCAACTCTAAATGAAACATGACTGCTTATGATCATCTTTAACTTTTCCTTTGCTCTATAGACCTATGAATGCTTGCTAAATAAAGCAGTTGCTAAACAAGGACTACCTTTGTAACAGGTGGGCTTAGTATTTGCTCAATAAACATTTAGTTCACTTAGATTTGCACAGTGGCACAATAGACTATCAGAACAAATACAGTACCAGGTTAACTTGGCTGTTCTTGAAAAAGTTAAGTACGGTAAGACCTTATTAGTACTTGGGTGGGAATTCACCAAGAAATACCATAATTAAGTTGATCGCATCCTAGAAAAAAACAATGGCAAACCACTTCTGTATTCATGCAGTGATTGACTTTAAAATTAAAAATGAGCTAAGTGGCTCAATTTTCTGCTATTGTGACATTTTGCTGTCAGCTGTGGCTGGCATCATCAGAGGCAGAGTGAGTTGCTTTGTACTGTAGGTACATCTTCTTAGCTCCAGGCAATTGAAGAGGAGCTGATTCGGCTCTTATATTTGCATCTGGCAAGCTGATCTTTAAGTGGTCTAACAGCAGTCCACAAAAACTGGTTCCTGATTGGTTCCTTAACTAGGTAGATTTCTAATTGGTCTGTACTGAAGAAATTCCAAGAGAACTGGTTCCGATTGGCCGGTCCTTGAGTCAGGGTACTGCCAGGCATTCTTTCTTATGAGGTTACTGCAGAGTATTTTTGTCATTGATTTTTGTCATTGATTACGTAATGGTTGTTTAGGTGTTGCTTTCAGTAAAATAGATATTCCAATTTGCTTTTTCTGCATCAGGAATCCAAAGTACATTCCACCTGTCTCTCCCCATCCCCTCTACTTTCCCACAATGAGATTGGAAGAGGATGTGGGACATAGGAGTATAAGGGGCATGGAAAGTACTTTAGAACCAGAAGGGATTGGTGGAAAACTTGATGTATTTTCATTGGAGATGGAAGTAACAAGTGAAAGGCAGCTGACTTAATCCAAAATGTTATAGAAGGAGGTCAATAAAGGTGATGTTCTTTTTCCTTAAGGAATGTGTTGTCTTGTAAAAATGTGGTAGAGAACCAAATGAAATCCCCTTGATAATAGGGTTCCCTTCCAATGATTATACTCAGCAGTATGTTTATAGGAAGCCTTAGCAAGAGCCACCTTTTTATTGTGGAATTAGTGACGTTTGAAGTTCCTGAGGAGATTAGAAACTTTGGAGATAGATGACTATGATGCAGACAATAGATGAGGATGAGAATTATTAAGTATAATTGTATGTGGGAAAGACTTTGGGAGATGGAGTGAAGAGATGCTGCCTAGTAAATAGTCAGATAAGAGATAACATAGCTTGCAGCTGGATAGTGGGCAAGATGCTCAGAAGATACCATCTCTCAGGCTGTAAAGGAAATGGTGAGAGAATTGTACTTTAAGCTTTTAAGATTATGCTAATGTAGCATTACAATAATGTAGCATTAGCTTATCTGATCATGCTTCTTGTCTACTCGATCAGGTTGACATTAAGTGAAAAGATGACATGCAAATAGAAGAATGAAGTTTATTATATGCAATTCAGCTTCCTTGCTACTACTTTACAAAACAGAAGTATTGATCCAGGGTAACACTGGTCTTCTTCGTCTCATCATTTTGCAGGCAATGTGCCAAGAACTGGTGGTGTATAAATCCAAAACTTGAGAATGAGCCCCTCCCCAAACAGGCTGTGAATTTATTTTCTCTGTCCGAGATAAAATGATTGGGCATACCTTAATTCCATTTGGTGCATCTTATTAATTGGGGAAATTTTCTGAGACTCAGTCATCCACTTACTTTTTATATTGGATCAACATAGGTGCCCTCTTTAATCATCAACAGGACAATAAGAAATTGCTATGGTCGGAATCTGGATACTCTTAAGAAATTTTGCCTCCAATTTGCTCCAGATGTGGATTTTTACTAGTCCCACATACTCCAAAAACTGCTTGGGCCTGGTGAGAAAGTTTGCATTTTTTTTTATTTATTTTTTTTTTAGCATGGAGAAGAGAAATTCTTCTCTTCTCCTCATTCAAATTCTACATCTCCTTTCAGGAATATGGTTTTAGGCCCATTAACATCCTATGATATCTTAGTTACACCAAGGCATTCTAGAATCAGAAAGAGGGAATAGGTTGGTGCAAATCTTACATAAGGATCTGTCAGGCTTTTGTTGTTCCTGGTGACAGATACTTCTTCCATGCTACACTGGGATGATCAAAAATATGCTTGCTTTTGTATATTTGAAATTGTTGTCCTTGACTGACCAATAAAATCTACTTACATCTAATTTTAAACAGTCCTAAAACAACAAATCAGCACTGGACAATGATAAATGTCAACAGATTTTTTTTTTTTTTTGCTTATCTGCAAAAAGTAAGCAAAATTGAATGACCAGGTTGCAGAACTTAAACCAATTGGCTTCTAAGATACTGCAAAACACTTTTTTTTTAAAAAAATAACAACCCAATCATCTAATTCTTCTCCTTCTTCTTATTTATGCCTTGCTTAGCAGTGGAGTTCCCGGTCCCAATTAGTTAACCAAAGACAAACCCTGTCTGTCAGGGATGATAGATGGACAGACGGACAGATGGACAGACAGACAGACAGACAGACAGACAGACAGACAGACAGAGCGATTTCACTCCCAAGATACAAACAAACTTTTCCCCCCCTTCTTTTTGTGAAGATAAGAATGAATTAGGTTGAAAAAGCAACTGTGTGGCTTGGCTTCCATATCATTTCACAAAACATTGAATAACTACAGTTAGAACAATGTAACATTGTTACATTTATCAATACAGATACTGCAGTGACAGTGTTGTATGGCTTTGTGTCATATTCTTGAAAAGAGGCATCCGTTTAACATTATGCTTCCAACTGGAGATGATAGTGCCCATACATCTGGGAAGAGATTGTCACTCCTTTCCTTAACAAGCTTACCTCTTTTCTGAAATAAAATCAGAAGCATTGCTATCAAGCACAGAACCTGAAGCAGGGGAGAGGTCCAATCAATTGCAAAAGGTTTCCTTCCTTTTTCTGCATAGCTGGGATCAATTTTGAAACATCAGATAACCTCTAAGTAGCACCTTGCAGCAATTCTTCTACAGAGAGATTCTGGGGTTTTTGTTTTTTTTTTAACCGTCTGTCTTATAAAATCTGTCAAGACATAAGGCAAAATCCCTCAGATTTCCTTTGATTGCAGGTAAAAATGTTGTTTAATTTTACTGTGATGGAACAAAATTAAATCTGATAGGATCAAAATGTGCACAAAATTCATCCACAGATCTGTCATTGGAGACTGGCATAACTTCAACATTTTAAGAAACTCCTGAATAACAATGTCTGATAAAGTGATTTAAGATATTAAAATTGCCCAGACTAGAAAAAAATTGCCAGTATCTAGAAATTATTCTGCTACGACCCTGGTGCTTTACCAGATTATTCCTTTTTCTTGAAAGCATAATTCCATTTTTCATATGAGTGAGCTATATAACATGTGGGCAAGTTTCTGCTTTAACTAATCATGTGCACATATGTTTCCACATGCGCATTTTGTATGGAATGTTTTTCTGTTTAAGTATAGATATTTTGTCAAGGAATGATGTAGTGCAGATAATCCTCAATTTACAACCACAATTGAGCCCAAAACTTCATTGCTAAGCAAGACAATTGTTAAGTAAGTTGTGCCCCATTTTACAATTTTTCTTGCCACAGTTGTTAAGTGAATCACTGCAATTGTTAATTAGCAACGTGATTGTTAAATGAGTCTGGCTTTCCTGTTGACTTTGCTTGTCAGAAGGTTGCAGAAGATGATCACATGGCCCCAGGACACTGCAACCATTATAAATACATGCCATATACATCTGAATTTTGATCATGTGACAGGGGGGAGGTTGCAACAGTGGTATGTGAAAAATGGTCATAAGTCCCTTTTTTCAGTACCGTTGTAACTTTGAACTGTTAATAAATAAATGGTTATAAGTCGAAAATTACAAGAATTAACAAGAAAAACAAGTACTGATTATCTTGAAAAGTAGACTGCCAAATAATTTGTGAAGTAGGGCTGGGTTCAGGTGTGCATAATACATAGAAAAGGAGCAGTCACTAGCTTTAACCCAGAATAAGAGATGAATCCAGATACTAAATTAGAGCAATGCTAATTTTTTTAAAAAAAGCTCTGCTCTCAACTGCTGTCATTAAAGAATTGGTTGAGCAATCTTTACTGGGTGATTTGCAAACAAATATTGGATCAGAATATTATTTCACTTTTGAAAATATTTGCATGTCATATGGTGTATTTATTTCCATGACCTTTTCCCAAACCTTCTAATCCATGTTGATCATCACCATACCTTTTAAGGAAAGGTGCCTTTTCATACCCTTTAGATATTTCAAATATTGTTATTACATACATATTTGATACTTTAATTTTATTGAAGTGTTCAAAAGTGCTTATTGTAGAAAAGGGGTAGCTTTTTAATGAAACTCTTGAAGATAAACTACAATTGCATTCAGTGAATATGAACACTGTTATCAGTGAACTAGGGAAACTGCCAGAGTTCCGGATTCAGAGAATTTTTGAAGACGACTTTTATTGACCTACTTTAACACTTTTTAACTATGTAAGACTGATTTCAGGGTTGTCATTACAGTATATGTCTGGCAAAATTATTTCCATAGTAAGACCATGGTTTGCCTCTTACCTTGTAGATTTGGGGTGTGTGTGTGTGTGTGTGTGTTAAAAGTCATGCAAGGGGAGAGGGAAGTATGGGAGAATCCAAAGAAAGGATCAGATTATTGATAATTGTATTTAGTTTAGAGGAGAGGTTGGCTGTTTTGGGAATTGATATTAAATTATTTAGCAATTAGGAATCATCTTTTCTCTAAGTAAGGCCAGCATTGGCTTTTAGTTAAATGTTTTTCTAGTATATGGACAGTTCTTTAAAAAGTACAAAAAATCATTAAAGAAAACAGATGGTTGCAGTGATATTACATCAAGATCTTTTGGTTAGCATGTTTTATATTTTCATACAACTTGCTTCCTGATTCTAATCTGTGAGCGTCTGTGTTCCATTGGCAGTCCTATTTTAACTCACAAGTTAGAACCAGAGCTTGTCAAGCAAAGATTACTCCTGCAGCCATAGGAATATGCAACATTGAAGCTTATTTGAGGAGACATACTTTCTAGTGTCCAAGAGGGATCTTGCATCACCTATTGCAGGAGTAGGCAACCTTGGCTCTTTTATGACTCGTGGACTTCAACTCCCAGAATTCCTGAGCCAGCCATGCTGGCTCAGGAATTCTGGGAGTTGAAGTCCACGAGTCATAAAAGAACCAAGGTTGCCTACCCTTGACCTATTGGAATGTATAAATGTGAGGCACAGAAATTGATCCATAGGTCTAGTAGTCTTTCTCTGAAATTGTTTAACTGAAATTGTTTAACTATTTTGCTATATGACAACAAAATTATGTAATATGGAAAAACAGAAATCAGTTATAACTTTTTTTTAACTTGTTTCCCCTAGAACAGGGGTAGGCAACCTTGGCTCTTTTATGACTCGTGGACTTCAACTCCCAGAATTCCTGAGCCAGCCACGCTGAGAGAAAAGGGAGAGGTTTCCAAGCTGAGCCATGCTGGCTCAGGAATTCTGGGAGTTGAAGTCCACGAGTCATAAAAGAGCCAAGGTTGCCTACCCCTGCCCTAGAATAATTTAGATACAGTATTTTGGAGGGAAAGTCTTACAGTTGCTGATTTTGCTGGAGTGATATATAACACACATGTATTCATAATTATCTGTTTCTGTCCAGTGCATTATTCAGTTCAACTTGGTTAGGATCCATACCATCAAACTTGTCCCATGGGTTGGATTTTTATGTTTGAGTAGCATCCTTTTTTGCCAAGTACCAGGCTACTTTTGAAACTAGATGTATAGTTAAAAATCATTTATAGCCGGAGTGATCAAAGTCAGAAAAGGTGTGCAGGTCATGAGCAATTAGGATGGGAATATTGGAATAAAATACAGCAAAGGTTGCACAGGAAAAAGAGCTCCAAGAAGGATTTAGGTTTTGTTACCCTCTTTGTCAGTACAAACTATTTGTGTACTTATCTAGCCAAAATGGGACGAAGTTTAAACAGCACACCTATGTTATAGTGCTATAGTGCTATTAAAAAGCACTGAGTTTTGTTCTACACTGGAGACACATGGCTAGAGCAGGTAGTTATGGTACCACAGGGTTTGAAAATTCCTGTGATACATAGATTAAAATTTAATTCTTGATATTAAAAACCAGTCCTAGCACCAATGAATTCAATAGTTTATTTACTGGGGGACAATATCACATTAATTTACCAATTTAAGGTATGAAAAATGGAAGGAATCAGGAACAGAATCAAGAGGAAAAATATTTAGTCTTTTCTCCTGGACCAAAATTCTGCTGAAATTGTTAATTGGTACATAATTCAGTCTTCTTATTTATTAATATGTGCAGTTGTCTATTCTCCTGTATTTCTTTCTTTTGTACATCAGATGAAGTGAATTGTGAAAGAAATCTCTTAGTTTCTAAATCATGCTAAAACTAAATGTATTGAATTGTCCAACATAATGACATATTTCACTGAAAGTTCCTATGGAAATATGCAGTGCTTTTTTTCTAAAAAAAAAAAAAGGTGCTGGAACTCACACATGTTATACAACTCGCCTTGCCTACCCTACAAGGTTCCATCCAAAAAAGGTGATGGAACTCCGTTCTGGGCGTTCTATGACAAAAAAAGCCCTATGACAAAATATGACTATATCCAAAAACTTATTTGTATTTTTTGTGAGGCAGGAAACACTGTTGAATTTTGGCTAATAGAAATATGGAAAGAGAAATAGATCTAAATAAATGATAAAATGTGATCCACTTTTGTTTCTTTCTCTCTCTACACACACACACACACACACACACATTAAAAAAATATAAATTACATATTATTTATAAGTATATTTATATTAAATCTATTCTTCATAAAATATTGATAAGTGAAATCTCTTTTTTTCTAGTTTCCTCCCTGTCAAGAATGCTTTGTCCTTTCTGTGACTTCATTCAATAAATATTGTATAAATGAGTATGTTGTATTTTATGTTACGAGTATAGCAATATGCCTAATTTTTTTAAATATTTCATTTCCACTTACTGTGATGTTGCTGGCACCTAGCTGATCCCACACAAAGAGACCTTAGCACTTTCTCCTACACATGTTCTCTGCCACAAAGTCATTTTATTTTGCAAACTTTTGATGGAAGAAAATCCTATTTATAGAATTCATTTACGCAGTATAGCAGCCAAAACTAAACACTTGTCCCTTATATATTTCTTTGCTTTGCTTCTAAAAGAAGAAATGTTCCATAGCTTTATTTCATTAGGGGGTTTTTTTGAGGTGCATTTTGTTATATTCTATTCTATATAGGGCAGACATGTCAAACACAAGGCCCGGGAGCCGGATGCGGCCCGCAAAGTGATTTCATGTGGCCCACGAAGCCATCCTGGAAACAGTGAGGGAACGGCCCCCACTGCTTTGGCCCTGGCCCAGGCCGGCCAGGAGCCAATGTACAATTTTGTGGTGGCCATCTATGCTGAAACACATTCAGTCTTAGCTCCACAAGGCCGTCTGGAAACAGCGAGGAACCAGCCTCTGCCGTGTTGGCCCTGCCCCCTGGGTGCATGCTGGGGAGGTGTCACCCTTTGTGAGGAATGAAGAAATGCACCATCGCCTGGAAGTGGCCAGCAAATGGGCCTTGATGGGCTCCGGCTTGATGGGCTCTGGCGGAGGGGTTTCAGCAGGCAGTGAGGTTCCTCCAGTGAACCATGCCTTGGCACTTGCCCCAGTCCCACCTCCTTCTGCCAGAGACCCTCAGAACTGTCCCACTCTTGCCCAGGCTCCCACAGGCACCCTTGACACAAACGATGTAGAGCTGGCCATGCCCACCCAATAGGCCACACCCACTCTGTCCACACCCACCCAGTAGTCCACACCCACCCTGGCCACACACCCCCACCCCCCGAGGGCAACTGTACTCCTGATGCAGCCCTCAATGAAATTGAGTTTGACACCCCTGATATAGGGTATTGGAGGATGGGGTCTGTTTTGCTTTTCTATTTATTATTGATGCCGCAATTTAATCTATGATTTGATTTCAAGTCACTTGTTTGTGATACCTTATGCTAGGCCATTTCCATACAGTTGTAAAAAAAACTCCTGCACTGATGTTTGTATGAAGTCCTATTTATGTGAACTTAGTTCAGGAGAGACTTTTATGCTTGAAGGAACAGCCATTTGTGCTTCCTAGTGCTAAAGCTCTATTTAGAGGTGATAATGGTCATTCCAGACAATTTAACTTGACTGTATAATTTAGCACTAGAAATAATCAGAAACAGGTCAAAGGCATGAGGACATAAATAATAGAGTAGATATATTTTAAATGTATCTTAAAAACTATAAGATGACTTTTCATAGTGACAGTGAGATGGCACCATGGAAGAAATTTTGAATCTCAGAAAGGTATTATGCATCATTCAGCCAGAATACATTTGCCATTGTTTTGGGGTTTTTTGACTAGCTAGTATACTCTTAATCTATCTATATAATAAAAACTGGCATTCACCTGCCATGAACCTACTCTCTTTAAATCATAGAATTTATTGGTCACCAGCTGGTCACTGATACAAACACAATGCACTTTGCAAAAGAATGAGCTCTAGTTGAAAGACTTAAGACGACAGTCCTATGTTTGAAGACATCCTCTTGTTAAATCAAAATTTCCACATTTCTGAACTGCCTGTCTCCCTCAGAGGGGAATTCTGGGTGGTTTATGAGAAAGTATTAGAACATAAAAATAGTATATAAAAGTAAAAAAAAATAGAAAGAGGCAAGAATGATAAAACATTGATAAAATTAATTTAAAGGTGTAGGGAGCTTTCAGGGCAGTAGCCAGCCCCTTGGCTTCATGTTCCTCAGGGTTCCCCCCGCAAGGTCATAGAGCCACATTTTAAGTCTTTTTTAGAAGGCCAGAGAATGGGGGCCCAGAACAGAGCCTTGGGGCACCCCACTACACACTTCCCTCCATATAGATGCAGTTCCAGGTTGGGCTGTTTTTTCTCTTTATGTAGTAAAGATGGATGCAAAAAACAAGTTAAGTAGTTCTCCTTTCTCCCTGTTGCTTGTCATCTTCTTGCCACTTTCTCTCACTAATGGACCAATCATTTCCTTAACCTTTTTCTTGTTTTTTTACATGTTGAAAGAAGCTTTTTTTTTTGTTAAGTTTGACTTTTGTTGCAAGCCTTAGTTCATTTTGAGCCTTAGCTTTCTTCACTTCATCTTTGCAGGCTTGGATTATTTGCTGATATTCTGTCTTAGTTATGTGCCCCTCTTTTCACTTTTTATACTTGTCCTTTTTGTCTTTCAATTTATCAGAGAGTTCTTTATGCAGCCATGCTAGTTTCTTTTGAGAGCTGTTATTTTTCTTCTTCGTTGGTATTGAGCTAGACTGGGCTTTTATAATCTCACTTTTCAAAATTTCTCAAGCTTTTTGAGTTGTTTTCCCTTGAGGATTCTCATCCATGGAATCCTTCCCAAGCTCTCTCTAAGTTTATTGAAATTAGCTCTCTTAAAATCCAGGACTCTAGTTTGATTATGTTCCATTGCTTGTGCTTGCATAATGTTGAATTCCAATATTGCATGTTCACTCCCCCCTAAGGTTCCTGTGTGACGTCAACACCTTTTATCATTTCATCACTGTTAGTTAGAATTAAGTCCAATATGACTGATCCCCTAGTTCCCTTCTCTACTTTTTGGGAGACAAAGTTGTCTGCTAGATTTGTCAGGAATCTGTTTGATCTTCCACTTGGTGCAGTTTGTCTCCCAGTTGATATCAGGGTAATTAAAGTCCCCCATTACTATTATGATGTGCTTCCTACATACCTTAGTTAACTGACTTGCAAAAAGTTCATCTATTTCCTCTGTTTGGCTGGATGGCCTATAGTATACACCGATGGCAATGTCATTTCTTTCCCCTTTTATATTGACTCAAATGCATTCAAGACAGTTTTCATCATTGTTGTGCTCTATTTCTGTAGATATGTAGTTATTTCTTAGATGGAGAGCAACTCCACCTCCTCTTTTATTTGGTCTGTTTCTTTTAAATAATTTAAATCCCTCTAGCTGTGTGTTCCATTTATGGGTTTCATCCCACCAAGTTTCCGTAATGGTAACAATATCATATCTGCTCTCATTTATTTGAATTTCTAATCCATCCTGTTTATTGCTCATACTCTGTGTGTTGGTGTATAGACATTTGAGTCCTTTATGACTGTGTTTACTTTCTACATAACTTGTGTGGTGTCTGAATTCCCCTATTTCCTCACCATCTGTTTGCTTAGTGCACGGTGTGGCACTCACTATTAAAAGTTTGATTTTGTTTGACAGCAAGATTGATATTCTTATCCAGACACACATCTATGTTACATGCACTGATAACCCTATTAGTTTTAGATTGCCGGGGACAGAAATGTTTTATATCAATTAGCTCACTGCTGTTCAGTTCAGTTTAAATATTTCTCCAGAAAATCTGTGAATTTAATGCCAAGTAACTCAGTCCCTTTCTTTGATAGATGTAAACCATCTCTTTTATACAGTTTTTCATTGGACCAGCTGCAGACATCGTGACTAATATAACCAAAGCCTTCCCCTTTACACCAGTCCTTTAGCCACATATTGAATTCTGCTATATGCTGGCCTTTTCCATTTTGCTCCTTATACACTGGTAAAACCTCTGAAAAAGTAAGCCTACAGCCTATTCTGCTAAGTTCCAGAGCCCCAAGCTCTGGAAATCATTCTGCACAGAGAGTACATCTTTTTGGGACAGATCATTAGTGCCAAGGTGTACAATAGCCTCCACATCACAGTCCTTGCTGGCATTCTTGACTATCTTAAAAATACGCTTCTTGTCCCTGCTGGCACCTGGAAGACCCCTGACCTCTTTCGAAACCTCTGTGTCCTTTCCTAAATTTACATCCCTTATAATTGAATCACCAACCAGAAGGTGGCTTTTCTTTTTGGATGCCTTGCTCTTCTTGCATTATACCAGAATGGTATAAAGGTGTAATGGCATAACTGCAAAACCAACTGCAAAATTTTTCACTGTCAGGTATCATAATGTCACCAAATTCTTTTTGGGGTAAATTTAAAATAAATTGCTCAAACAAAAATGTGAGAAACTACCCTTTCAGCTGTATATCCAGACTTCAAAAATCAAATGAAATTTTAAGTTACACTGTAGGAATGTGGCATTTAAAATTGTCCTGCAAGCATTCTATGTCTTTGAAGGGCATCTGTGTCATGAAGGTACTATAAGAGAGACTAGTTGAGGCAGATGTTTTGACTATTTCTTTGAAAGGATAACATTCATAACCTATTCAGTAGCCCTTCTCTTGCATCACGACTGCAGAAAACAGCTTTGATTTATCCACTGATTCAGATGAAGAGGTGAAAGTACCTCTGTCTACCTAGGTTCAGAGCAGCAAAATCAGATGAAAAACCTTAATGATGGCAGCAAGGTGGAAGTAATCATGCTGTACATCCTCACTGTCTGAATATTCAAACAATTTCTTCTATCAAATCCTACTTCGTTCCTAGTTTCTGTTACTTTTTGCCTAAGCAGGTGAATGCATTGACTCAGTCAGCTAGTCTTCCATTTCTGGTGCATTTTTCTTGATCAAACTTCACTAGTTTTTTTTTTTTGCTCTTCCACCTGAATCATTAAATTTATATAATATCAAAATATCAAGACTATTGTACAAGTGTTTTTTCTTGTTGGCTGGAAAAATAAGTCTTGTCTAGATTTGTATTGAAAAGGGGCAATGGCAGACCACTTCTGTAGAGTTATAGAAGAAATTACAGGATGTATCTCTGAAATCTAAAGGAGTTGAGCTCAGCTATGAGATTTGCCTTTTAAATATGTATTTTATTTATTTCATGCCTCTTCTATGTTGCCCTCAACTCAGCAGCTCACAGCAGCCTTTCCTATTCAGTGAACTGAATAAATTTTGCAGTACAAGTTATCTACAGATTCTGAGGCAACTCTTAATGTTCAGATAAACAGCTGGCATTGCTTTCCTTTGTTTTATAAATATTCCAGACTGCATAAATGACTCAAATTCAGAATATTCCGTCCAACATCCAATGAAGAGTTATAATATCAGATGAGGATATTGGATTTTCTTTGTCTCCCATTTCAGCATTCAAGGTCATCTCTCTGTGTCATTATAAACTTTTGGTTGTAAGTGAAGTAGTAAAAGAAGGTGCTTAATAAGGTTTAGGCAAGAGACTGGAAAGTATTGGGTTGGTAAAGGCTTCCAACTCTCCATTAAATCACCAGCCATGTTGGAACTTACAGATTTTTGTTAATAGCATGGGATGTAAATCGCAAACACCTTTTTGCCACACTTTCACCTTTACAGCTGGCAGGGAATTAAAAATCTTCCAGTTAGTTTTATAATGCTGCTCATGTCTTCAAAAACTGTGCAATCAATAACTAAAATCATTTCTTTTTTATATTCTGACTCATTAATTATTGTTCTCTAGTCTTTCCACCAAAATTGAAATAGTATATATCCTCAGTAATTCTTCCTGAATGACAATTTAACTAAAATACTTGTGACCTTGAAACTTAAGATAACTTGTTTTTAAGAGGGGGACTTGTAACATTTTTTTTATATGTCATTTGGAGTGTGTTGGTAGATGACTTCTGCTTGTTTGGCATGGTGTATAGGAAAATAAACATCAGTGAATGTATATACTCATTCTAGTATGAATATGTTGTGTAGGTAACAAAGCTAAATATTTGTCAGTAACAAAGGTGCAGCACATTTTATATAAGACAAAAGAAAAGTAACTGTGAATGAATAGTATGTTAATGTGAAAAGGAAATACAGAATGGCTTTAAGTCAGAAACCCCAACGTTTTGGGCGCCAGGGACCAGTTCTGTGGAGAGAAGTTTTCTATGGACCAGAACGGTGTGAATTTGCATGCTGCCTGCAACCTGCATGTGCGCAGATTGGGCTTCACTTATTTGTGTGGCCCGGTTTGTGGTGCACCCAGACCGATGTTGGGGGTTGGGGATCCTTCTTTTAAGTAGTAGAAAATAGAATTGTTTTCTAAGAGGTTTCCATGATTTTTTTATTGATCAAGTCATTTTCAACCCCTAGCATCCACATAGATTTTCTTCATGACGATTGGTCCCTAACCTGATCTTTCAATTGTCCAAGAGTGCACCTATCACCACTGTAACTGAGTCCATCCACCTTGCTAATGGTTGTTGTTTTCTTCTTTTTATTCCTATTTTTCTCAGTATTGCAGCCTTCTCCGGAGAGCTAGATTTTTGTAGAATATAAAGTGTCTAAAGTAGGACAATTTAAGCTGCTCTTTGTGCCCGGAGAGAGAATTCTGAGTTGATGCCATTATATAAGCAGTTAATTATGTAAACAAACAAATGTGATTTCTTGGGAAAAGGCTTATTGGTGTGTCAGTGGAAATTTGCTAGTTTATGAAAATAATAAAGATATCAATCAAGTAATGTTGTAATATCCATATTATCGGTAATTCTGTTCATGATAAGTGTAAGGAACACATTTTGAGTAAAAGCATATTTTGAATTTCTCCATCAGTATTTCATTGGAAGAAACCAGTTTTGTAATTCTGCTAAAATATTACTAACTTGATGCATAGTAACATATGCTGATTTGGAAGCAATAGTAGAAAGACTGGAATGTTGGATGATTAGAGAGATAATAATGGATAGATCTATGTGAACAAAGAATGAAAGGAAGCTTCTGAATATTGATTTATAATTAATGATGATAGCTTTAGCCATCAGTACTGAGTAAATGCTGATTTAGGACTAGAACTCACAATCTCCTGAGTTCTAGCCCATTGCCTTCACCATTACATTATATTTTCTCTCAATAATTATTTTAGGATGGTATAAAATATATGTTAAATTAAATTATAACTGTTATTTGTATATTTTACATTTTTAGAAATAGCCCCAGACAGATAGCGTATTTTTTTAATCTGTAAAATTTCTTTATAAAAATATTGAAAATGTTTCCAGTAAGGAAGTTTTTTAAAATGAAAGTTTTTTGCATAATATGTTGGTGGAAAAGAGACATTTTACAGTGTTAGATATCTAATTTATAACATTATAATTTATTGTATTTGAACATAATATATGAACTTGAAAACATTTTCAGTCAGAATTTTAATGAAAGTTTATTTTATAATATATTGCTGAAAAAGATAAACCTACTTTGTCAGATAATTAATTTATAATTTATTATAAAATTATTTATTTATAAATATATGGAAATATTTTGTTTTAGGTGTTAGGTATGGACATATTTATCAAACTTACTGCATAAAAATGTAATCTGGATGGATCATAATTTTACTCTATCCTGATTTTCATTTCTTTCTATTCATTATTTAATCACTTGTATTGTTTACAATTAAATGGACTGTTTATTATTGTTTTATGTATGGCATCCTTTTGTTACTAGAAAATATTTCTGCTAATGGAAACTGCTCTAGAGTACTCCTCAGTCTTCCTGCAAAATCATGCTATCAAGTGCTTTTGAACTGTCCAGACTCAATTTAGAGAGCAATCAAAGGCTGAATAGAGGATAGATGAGCAGAAAATCCTATCACACTAGCAAAAGCTATGATGTTAGAAAAATGTGCTTTATTATTATATATACATAAATAGAACAAATACAAAAGTGTGGTTATTTTTTCCTTGTTTGAAGTTAATTGTATCAGAGAGAGAGAAATCACTGGGCTGTGATGCTGCCTGTTAGAACTTCAACTACCCTTCATGTCACTCCTCCACTCTCACACTCATTTGAGGTGCCAGAGAAAAATAGAGTTCTGCTCCTGCTCAACAGATCATTTGGCTTCCATGCTGGGTCAGGAAAATAAGTATTTTCTTCCTGAAAATCAAAGAAAATCAAATGAACCTACTAAGTGGGAAAAGAATGACTCAAGTATCACAGTTAGGAACAACCATGGTCTGAATTACATCCTTTTCTTTGTTTTGTTTTATTGATCTATAAATGGATCAACATCCTGAGAAATCATGACATGCAGCTGATTTCTCTGTGATTTTCTATATCCAAAGTGAGTTGTCAATGCATGTTACTATTATATTGGATTGTATGAAATTAGGTGGTCTTGTGTGTGATAAGCAGTTCAGCAACTTGCATTCTGATTGTATATTGGCAAGAAGGAATTTATTGTAAGGAGAAGGTTTCTGTAGGTAGAAGATTTTCTTAATGCACTAGCTTTACTGAATGCAGAATTTGAATACTTTGCTATGGAACAAATTTTTCCAAGGGCGAACAGCAATATCTTTTTGGTACTGTTAAGTGAGGCAATAGATTCATATACACAAGGAGATCAAGCATAAAATGAACATTATGTAGACTGCTTCATGTCTCAGTTTTGCTTGTAAAATTACAAGCAAGTTAGGCAACATTAGATGTCATCCCAATTCATCATGTTTTATAGTTCATGACATTTCATTTAAGATAGCATTTTATTTTCAAACGGTTTACAAATAAAATCTGGAGTAAAGAATAGGGGTTTTTTTTCTCCTGTGAGTGAGCCTAGCTGTGACATGCATGAAAAATTTAATTCTGTGAACTGCAAGTCAATATAATCAACTCAATATAATCAACTGAAGTAATCTTGTGATGTATGTAAGCAGCTTCCAAGGACAATAAAACCTCAGTGTACTGAACCTTGATACAATTTCATTCTGTTGTAGTAGTCTTGTTTTGATCACTGATCATCAAACTTTATGTTCAGTATTAAAATTAAAGCCATTTTATTATCTAATATTTTAACGAATGCCTTCCTTCCTTCCTTCCTTCCTTCCTTCCTTCTTTCCCTCCCTCCCTCCCTCCCTCCCTCCTTCCCTCCACAATAAAGAATAAGTAGGATTTAAAATGCTATCACAAATATATAAACATAGTACCAATACCATTAAGGAGATAGATAGATAGATAGACAGACAGACGGACAGACAGACAGACAGACACACAGACACACAGACACACAGACGATTTCAAAGTCAGTGATAAATACAATTATATAAATCTATGTAAGAAGTATCCTATTTTATAAAACAATATATAATGCTAAAATGACAATACAAATAGCTAGAGAAGATATAGAATCACTTAATTATTGAAATCTACAGGTATTTCAAACTGAGCATTAGTGATGTGACTGTAATACTATGGAGGAGAAATTTAGGTCAGGCATAAACAGGGCGAGGGGAAATCTAAAAACTGAATAGTCATAGCCTTAATCATCCTGATGGCACCAATGTCTAAGAGTGTAAATTGTGGCAAATAGGTGTAACATACTGTATAAAACGGCATACTGTTTAGAAAAGTAGAAATAGCACTTGTGTCAATTGCTGTTATCGGCTATTTGTGGGTGAAGTTTAAACAGATCTAACAGATCTAACAGAATTTTGATACTTTTGAAGGTACAGTTATCTTGATTGTCTACCAGACCATGTAAATAGAAATTATCAGAATGTCCCAGAAATTTACTGTAAATAGGAGAGAGATAATTAACTGGTGACAAAAGTCTCTGTAAAAGTGATAACACAGGTAGTTTTCAACTTACAACAGTTTGTTTAGTGACTGTTCAAAGTTACAACTTCACTGAAAAAAGCGACTTATGACCATGTTTCACACTTATGACCATGCAGCATTCCTATAGCCACATGAACCAAATTCAAATGCTTGGCAACTGGCCTACATTTATGACAATTGAGGTGTTCCAGGGTCATGCAATCACCTTTTACGATCTTCTGACAGGCAAAGTCAATGGGCAGGTCAGATTCACTTAACAGCCTCAAGCGCAACTAAACAATGGCAGTGATTTGCTTAATAACTGTGGCAAGAAAGGTCAAATGGGGCAAAAGTTATTTCACAACCATCTTGCTTAGCAACAGAAATTGTGGGCTCAGTTGTGGTTATAAGTCGAGGACTACCTATATAGAGCATAGACCATGTTTTTCTATCACATTCATGATGCAGGGACGAGACTGTTTGAAAGGGAAATTCCTTATATTTTCCTTTCAAAACTGCTGTGAGGAAGGCATTAAAATAAGCTAATTAAGTTTTTGTACATTTACTGACTGAAAATTGTGTAAGTATGAAACTGGCTTGGGAGCTAAACTCAATTATTTATAAATTATAATGTTGTCGTTTGGCCTTCTGTGTCTAAAATCCCCTGTTTTAAGTCTAATTTTGTTTGATATGTTCCTAATGGTAAAAAAAAAAAACCATCACTGGAAAAATTGTGGCAGCCCAATTTTCCTTGGATTGCTTTTTCCCAGGAGGATTTGAAATTATCTGCCAATATTAGGTGTACCAGTCCAACAGGGGTTTGCAGTAGTTTCAGCCAGTAAATGAAAATATTTATCCAAAGACTGGGTTCAGGTTTATTGATTCATGCTTCCTTGCATTCAGGACATAGCGGGTATAATGGGCTGTGAGAATAGTCTTGAGAGACAAGGGAAAGAACTGCAGTCCAGACAATGATCTGATTGGAGAAATCTCAGTCAAAGGAGACTGTGAACAGTAGTTGAGTACATGAATGTAGGCACTTATATAATTTGGTAGTTTTAGTATAAAGCCAGGATAGAATATTCAATCAATCAGAATAGAGCTGGAAGGGACCTTGAAGGTCTTCTAGTCCAACCCCCCCTGCTCAACCAGGAGACCCTCTACCATTCCAGACAAGTGGCTATCCAGTCTCTTCTTAAAAACCTCCAGTGATGGAGCACCCACAACTTCTGAAGGCAAGGTGTTCCACTGCTTTATTGTTAATTGTTAATTATTTTGGATAAGAGAAACCCAGGTTCAAATTCTTCCTTTACAATAAATGCTCTCAAACGTGCATTGGATTCTGATAGGATGGGGTTGGATGAAAGGATTGTATTCTGTATCCATTGTATCCATCCCCTACCACTATCCCATCAGAACCTATCCTTCTATCCCCCCCACTATCCAGTCTCAACTTTCAGTACCTATCCTTCCATTCCCCCCGCCATCAGAAGTGATGAAGCTTCTTGGATGAGAAGCAAAACCGTTTCTTCTTCCTCCTCAAGGAAAAAACAGTCCAGTTGCCTTTTGAAGAAAAAAAGCACTTTTTTTGGGGGGGGGGAGAGCACCTTTGACACAACTATGACCTGAATGATTGGGAATCTCCACAGATCTTGACCATAGAGTTCTTACATATGTCTATTTTTTCTCTTTTTACTCCTCTTTTTTCTTTCTTTTCTTCCTTTTTCTTTCTTTTTAGACATAAAATAGATTTTAAAAGGTTAGCGATAATTTTGTAGGAACAAACCAAAACCACACTGCCTTGAGAATATACATGTGATGAATGAATTTTGCACAATACCAAGTACATTTGAAAACATGTAATACAATGGTTTTGTAGTGAGTGACGGCAGGAATAAGCTGGATCTGTTGACACGAGTTTTTGTTCTCTGTAGCAAAAACTGAATTTTACCTCAAAAATATTTAATAAAGAGCAAATTTTATGAAATATCCAAGTTTTGAAACATTGCAGTCTCAATTAAGCCAATAGATTTACCGATCTCAGTAAAAAGGTCCTATGCAGCTCAAAATCTAAAGCGTAGAAAGACTGAGAAAGACCATGGCATTCTAATACATGTAAGATTCTTGTCTCTAGACAAAAAAACAATATTATAATTCTATATTGTTGGTTTGTTTTTGTTTTTTGTGCCTTCAAGGGATTCCTGGCAACTGCCTAGATTAGTCCCTGCAGTTTTCTTGGCAAGATTTTGGAAGTGGCATAGTACTTCATGAGATAATCCATGTTTGCCTTAGCAAGATTTTTCCAACTTGTCATGTATACATGCTGAGCCCATTGAGGGTTTCGTTTTCTTGTGTTTTTAATTTATTTTTTGGAATCAGACTGCTGTCTTATATTTGAGCAGAATATACCATAGTTTAGGAATACCAGCAATAGAATAGAAATTGTATGTGGAATTAAGAATTGTTTTTGTGGTTCCAAGGGGACAGATTTCATAATGAATATTGCAGCATAATCGTTCTATTTTTAAAACTTGTGTCATGCAAGTAAAAATGTTAAATGTTGGGCAGAATGAAAATAATTCACTTCAAAAGACACAATGACTCATTTCTGTTATTCTGCTGACCTATAGAGGAAATAAAACTACCTCAGAAATATTTTTTTTGAGATTATCTTTGTTGCCACCACGAGGGGTAGGGTTTCTGGGGGTTTTATATTGTTAATTATATGTTAATTTATATTGTTAATTTGTAATTTTGTATGCCACCTGAAGTTGCCGTTTGTGAGTTTGGTAGCCATATACAGTAAAGCTATTTAATAAATTAATACCTCTGTTTATTTTCTTTCCTTTACCTATGCAATTTAAACTAAAAACAAAAGGACCAAGCCGCTTTTTTCTTAATTTTTCTTGAAAAAATATTTCAAGAATTTTTATTATATAGGGACAATGTATAATAAAAATACACATATCAAAAGTTGCTTAAATAAGATCTTTAAATTTTCGTACAGTTATGTAATTATAATATTTGAACTATTGAGTTTTCCAGAGTATGGTTTGTATAGAATAGTAAAATTTATTATTCCAAGAAATAGAGTTCCTTTTTTTCTTTTTTTGGTTGCCTAACACAGGGGTCCCCAACCTCCGGTCCGTGGACCAGTACCAGGCCGCAGCATACCAGCAACCAGTCCGCACAAACAAGCAAAGCCCCATCCGGGAGATGAAGGCAGTACACAAAACTACGCACCCTCCGGTCCATGGAAAAACTGGTCCCTGGTGCCCAAAAGGTTGGGGACCTCTGGCCTAACAACTTCATCCCTTGAGCTCCACTACAGTTTTTTTTAATACCACCCCCCAAAAAATGTTTTGAATGAATGGAGTAGTGCAGGAATGTTTGGAGATAGGCTAAGGAAGAATTGTGATGGAATCAGAAGTGAAAGAAATCAAATGGACATTTGTAGGTAACAGTTGAGAAAGTGATGAAATGTAGAAAAGGAAAATAACGTAGAAATAGAGGAAAAGAAAGACGTAGGAATGGAGAATCAAATAAAGGAGAATGTTAGAAGTGAGAAGACAGTAACTGTGGTGGCAGGTGACATAGAAGAAGAAACTTTGAAAACATCTGAGTAACAGAGGATCCAAATGAATGATTTTGTGCACGTGGGTCTGCAAAAATACTGTTTTGCAGAACTGTTTATTAATTAGGAAATCCTTAGCTGTGTGCCATATGGAATTTAAAAATTGGGGAATTCTATCAAGCAATCCAATTTGGTAAAGCAAATGTGATTAATTTTAGTTTTTATTAGTGTTAAATTACTTTTCTATGTAGAGGTAAGTAAAGTGAAAGAACTTCATTTGGTGACTATGAATCCGTATATGATCCATGTCCCAAAAAATCACTGTTAATAAGTTACTCTGTTGGAAATAAAAATGTGCGGAAGTTTAATGGCAATGTTTTGCAATATTTTTCACAGGCTTCCCCAAATTCCTTGTTTCATTAGTTGACTAAGAGTATCATTGCCTAAGCTGCAAAGGGTTGCAGCCATCTGCTGCCATTATTTTTATGCCACAGCAATTAATATCTTGTCTAAGTAGCTGACATACAGTAGTTTCAGTTGTTAACTGCATTTATAATGATCTCTGCCATGTTTTTTTTTTAAATGGTTTGCTATCATGTAGTATAACCACAGACAGCTTAAAAGTGCCATTCAGGTTCTTTTTATATCTGTATGGTAATATACAACATTGGGTTTATATGTGTCCTTTTCATAGGACCAAAGAATTAAGTACAGATCAGTATTTCTATATTGTAAACTATGTAGCTTGAAGGCTGTTTTTTACTTTATTGTTCCTATTCTTATTATAACAAATAAAACCAAATGGGAAAATAAACAAAACTACAGCAACTTTGTCATGTTGCAACATAACTCTAAGGCAGAGGTCCCCAACCTTTTGGGCACCAGAGACCAGTGCCAAGGAGAAAGATTTTTCCGCGGACCAGGGGGTGTTTGGTTTGAATACTGCCTGCATCCTGAGGATGGAGCTTTGCTTATTTGTGTGGCCCACTTACTGGCATGCTGCGGACCAGTGCCGGTCCATGGACCAGGGGTTGGGGACCCCTGCTCTAGGGCATTTATCTAAAAGGCTTACTGTAGAAACTTTTTAAAAGTGTTCCAAGATCACAATAGACTATTGACATGCTGATTATAAGTTTAAAGTGTTGTTTTGAAATATTTTTGGAATAATATAGCAAAAGGATGATTAATGATGGTTTTAGAAAGGTTTAAAAGATTTAAAAGGTCAAATGAACTTGATTTAAGACTTTGAAGTTAATTAAAGTAATATTTCTTGTGGGAAATCATGTTTATATTTGGGAACAACTATTAAGACAACTTGAAGATTAGACACTAGAGTGCATTAGAAGAAATAAATGCATCAATGGCTTCTTTAAGAGAGATCTATGATGAATGGGCTCAGAAAATAATAATAAAGGTACCTACTATTGCGGAAAAATCAGAAGATGTTGCTGAAGAGAAACAAATTCCATTGAATACAATTGAAATTAATTTGAATGTGGATTTAAAAATGATACTCTATAGGAAATAATGATCTACAAATGAAATAATGAGTAATTATTTAGTAATTTTAAAAGACGCAGAAATATTTCAGAAAAGTGTTGTGAATAGCTTCTCTTCAATTGATTTACAAAAGGAACTTGTTGAAGCTGTCAAAGATTTTGTGAGAAGAGACAGTGAGAATATGAACCATGATGTGGATATTACAAAAGGAATATTTCATTTTATAGTGGAATTACAAAAGGGATTTTTAAAGACTCCAACAATTCTGAGAGAAGAGACAAAGAGAGTATAAGAAAGCAGATATTAGGACTTTGTTTAAGGGAACTTTTTTCTTTTTTATATATTTTATATTTCGTAGATTGCACTAGTTTTATCTGTATAATATAATCTTCAATAAAATTGGTGCAAAAATGTTGGCAGCATTTTTTTGGCTCTGATTTTCTAGTCCATTTTCTCCTCCATTTTCCAAGCATTTTTAAAGTTTTGGATCATTTTCCTGAAATAGTGTCAGCAATTTCTTTCAACACCACGTTGGTACAAGTCATCTTTTCCTTTGGGGAACTACACCAGGCTGTTTGTGTGGCATGCTCAAGGCTGACAGTGCCACCCGATGTTTCCTTTACATGTGTTCTCCATTGTGTGCCTGCTCACTCTCTTATAATCCTTTCCTTTCCAATGAATGCAAAAATAAGCATTAATTTCCTTCTTGCTAATTATCCTAGTGAACATTTTGAAGGGCAGAGGAGAGGACAGAAAGGGAAGCTAAAGTAAAACCATTAAGAGGCAAACAAAAACTGATTAGTCTTATTTATTTATTTATTTGTTTGTTTGTTTGTTTGTTTACTGGTCATGTAATACTTTGTCTTGGCATGCCTCTTTTTTATTCTTCAATTTATCTTTCTTATAGGCTAATGGCAAGGAGTCTGTTTGTTATTCAGTGAACCTTCATGGTATACTAGCTTCAGTACATCTTTTTTGCTGTCCTTTAGATATTCTTCCAATGCCTTTTTTTCCATTTTCAACCGTCTGGTATACTTCCAGTATGCCACACCCACATATATTCTTTGGTAAATAGAGTCTGTCAGCATTGTTGTGTGCATCAAGGGCATGATTCATTATCATTTGTCTGGTCTTCCTATCTGGGATTTTTAGTTCTGCTTGAGTCCAATTCCAGGTCTGTATCTAGTGATTGAAATTTCCCAGGTGTTAATTGCCTTGATAATATTTCCACCACTGAGTTTAGATTTTAAGATCTTCTTCACTATCATGAAATATTCAATTCTAACCTTCTTTTCTTCAGTGTGCTTGATGTTGGCAGCTTGAAGGATGTCCAGGAATTGGTAGTAATTTCATCCAGACTCTTGATGCTGTTTCCATAAGGCATTTTGATTCCTTCAGTGTTCACCATTTTTCTCCTTGGTGGTGAAGGTAGCACATTTGTCCAGTCCAAATTCCATTGCATATATGGATAGTGTTGAGCAATGATTCTTTCATATAGTATATTTCCATTCAGCTTCAGATTGTCTAGAGGTAAAGGAGGTGGGATAGCATGACAGATGTTTTGATACTTGATAGTCTTATCCTCACTCTTGATATTAACCTCTCCCAGTCTACCACCATTGATAGACTATGTCTTCAGTTATGCCATCGATCTTTACACAAAGTTTCTGATGTGTCTAGTGACTCCTATAATTTCTAAGCACTTGATTATCCAATCATGTGGAACAGAGTTGAATGCCTTCTGTGATCAATCCAAACTCTTCTGAATCCAAACTTCCATTCTCAAGCCCAGCGTGCTGGTATCCCTCCATACACAAGAAGTTTCTCTGGCCCAGCACAAGAATTCCCTTCTGTACACAGAGAGGAGCCACTTGCCCTCCAGTGGCACAAAGTGCAGTCACTTAGCAACTGCAAGTGGGAAGGCTGGGATTGCAGTCATTGAGCAAGGCAACTCCCCCCACCATTGTTAATGACTGCAATGACTTATGACCAAAATTATTGGCCCAATTGTGGTTGTAAGTCGAGGAACATCTTTTTTTCTGATTCTGGATGATGTTCTTTCCATCAAAAGAACTGCTTCATTCTTGGACAGATTTGAACACTGGGCGCTATCTAACAAAATGAAATTCAGTGGTGAAAAAAGTAAGGTTCTACATTTAGGCAAGAAAAACCAAATGTACAGGTATAGTATAGGGGGTACCTTGCTCAATAGTAGTAACTGTGAGAGGGATCTCGGAGTCCTAGTGGACAATCACTTAAATATGAGCCAGCAGTGTGCTGCAGCTGCCAAAAAAGCCAACACAGTGCTGGGCTGCAATAACAGAGGGATAGAATCAAGATCATGTGAAGTATTAATACCACTTTACAATGCCTTGGTAAGGCCACACTTGGAATACTGCATCCAGTTTTGGTCACCATGATGTAAAAAATATGTTGAGACTCTAGAAAGAATACAGAGAAGAGCAACAAAGATGATTAGGGACTGGAGGCTAAAACATATGAGGAACGGTTGCTGGAATTGGGTATGTCTAATTTAACGAAGAGAAGGACGAGGGGGGACATGATAACAGTGTTCCAATATCTCAGGGGCTGCCACAAAGAAGAGGGAGTCAAGCTATTCTCCAAAGCGCCTGAAGGCAGGACAAGAAGCAACGGATGAAAACTAATCAAGGAGAGAAGCAACCTAGAACTAAGGAGAAACTTCCTGACAGTTAGAACAATTAACCAATGGAACAACCTGCCTCCAGAAGCGGTGAATGCTCCAACACTGGAAGTTTTTAAGAAGAGACTGGACAGCCATTTGTCCGAAATGGTGTAGGGTTTCCTGCCTGAGCAGGGGGTTGGACTCAATGACCTCCAAGGTCCCTTCCAACTTTTTATTATTATTATTATTATTATTATTATTATTATTATTATTATTATTATTATTATTATTATTTTCAAATATACTTTTCTTGTTGAATTTGATTTGTAGTAACAGATAATTATTTCTTTGTTTTCAATCTTTATATATTTGCAATGGGTACACAACTTTTCTTCCAATACTCCTTCAACTACTGGCCCTGGTTGCTTAGCCAACAATCTTGAGTCCTGTGACCACACCACTTAGCAACAGCAGTTGTGGTCATCCCAGTTGCAGTTGTTAGATGAAGACCTCATACTTTTTCTATCCTGTCATGCTCCCCACTTCAACTCCCCCACGTATCTCTCCCTCTGTTCCTTCCCTTTTAGCCACCTGTACTCTGTTGCCTATACTTGCCACCTCCAGCTGACCTTGACCAGCTTCTTCCTCCTACTGTGATGAAGAATGCCTGGCCAAGGTAGTTGCAAGCTGCCAAGCACCAGAATTTTGATCATATGACCATGGGGCAGTACAATGGCCATAAATTTGAGGACTGGCTGCAACTATCATTCATTCAGCATTGCTGTAACTTTGAAGTTTGATGAATAAATAGTTGTTAAGCAACAACTACCTGTATTCAAATATAAAATGACACCACTGTGTAAGGGATGGATCTTTTTTTCATAAAAATATTTCTGTTGGCCTTCAGTTAATTTCCTTCCTGCTTGGCATGTAAGTCAGAGAACTTTAAATATCTTTAAAAACCAATGAGTGTCCCAGACCAAAATCAATACATAAAATTTCTGCTAGGAAGGAAACTGCTATACACAAAGCCACATCATTTAAATTAACATTGTATTTTGAGGCCCGCATTTCCAACCATTAAATGAATCCAGCAAATTCAAAGTCAGTAAATTCCAGAAAATATGCAAAGGTGTTTCTTATATAGCAAGTACTATTCTGTTAAAATAATCATAAATTAGTGTATGATGTGATTTAGAGATGTCAAAATGTTTGATTGATTTTTGTTTATTTCGTATTCCAGCTCCTTACTCCACGGTTCCCTGTAATTATGAACATTTGATAGATTATAGCTCAGCGTCAGGCCCACATTGCCTGTGGGACAACTGGATGCTATTGTGGATAGAAGGAGATGAATCTCTCTTTTTTGTGATAAAACTGAATAAGATTGGACATTAATTAATTGTTGCCCCCCTCCCCGCATCCCACCAGTCAGCTTCCTCATTGCACAATTGCAAATTATTGATTATGTTGATGACCTTGACAAGCACAAGCTTAAGCCTACATCAGCTTTGATATTTTGCTGAGCAGCCATGAAAAAAAGCAGAATCAAGAATGATAGCTTTGTCCCACTACATTGCAAGGCAAAGACAAAGGGGGGGGGGAGGCAGACACAATGGAAAGTACAGTGTGACATTACAATTTTTTTTTATTCTTGTTTTTATCTTATTTATACTTGTGGTTTTCAAAAAAATTACATTGGTGGGTTTATTTCTTGTTGTACTGCCCAGAGTCACCTTTGGTAACATGGGCTGTTATATAAACTTGATTAATAAGTAAACCCATCTGTGATGTTATAATATATCCCTTCCTAGTAAGTCAGCATGCTATCTATTCAGAGATATGGTCACTGAATATAAACAGTTTGGTTTACTGGACCAGAAGTTCTGAATGAATCTTCTCCCTGTCATCACTCAGGGTCACTTCAGCTTGTTGTAAATATCTTAGAAGGGCACTTTACGAAGCTCACAATTTCCATTTATTTGGGCCTTTATATCCATCTCTCTATTCTACCATTTCTACCATGTAGAAATCTTCATTGCTTACACAGAGGTGCTCCAAGATTGGCTTTGTCCCTTAGAAGCTTTGGGAGTAATTCATAGATGCCTTCTAAGGTTGTAAGAAATTGCATTTTATAATGTGTCAGAAAAGAACTTTAAATTTTTTTTTGTGTTCTCACTTTAGCCACTTAATTAGATGTTAAACCTAAGTAACCCAGAAAGATGGCTTGAGAAAGATGGCATGGAGAACAAATGTGAATCTCTAACAATAGTTTATCTATTTGATGAGTCATACCTTTTACTTTTATATAATTCCAGGAAGTTATGAAATACTCAGCTTTTCCACCTAGGTCATAGTTGTTTATTCCTATTGATTGAGTCACGTGGCTGAGCAAATCTGTGCTTTTTAAACAGCTTTTGCTTATGAGTGAAATCTACTTGTAATTAAAAATTTGCTTCTTATGTTTGAAGAAAATAAAATATTTTCTCTTGGGGGAGGTGGCAATATGTACTGTATAATACTATAAGTTTATATATTTCTGTAGATAAAAATACAAGAAAATTGGGTAGAAAAAGAACAGGTTTCCACTAGTGCTTCTAAATCCCAAATAATGTGCTTAATAAAATTCATTATCTACAAAATGTCACAAATACACGTTATGGAAATATGATGCTGTTATAATCAAACAGTGCAATGCTCAGCAGGTAAGATACTGGGCTTGTCGGTTGGGAAGCCGACAGCCCAGGTTTGAGACCCAAGCTTTGCATGATATTGTGAGTTCCCGTTCTCGTCCCATCTCCTGCCAACCTAGCAATTTGAGTAGATAAATAAATAAAGGCGGGAAGATAATAGCACCCCGCAACATCATGCTGGCCACATGACTGTGGAAATATCTTTGGACAGCACTGGCTCAGTGGCCTAGAAACAGCGATGAGCACTACCCCCTATACTCGGCTATGACCAGCAGAGTAAAATTTGCAGGGATTTTAGTCTTTACTCTTGCATCAAATTCCAGAACATGTTACTTTAATAATTAAATTATTTTGAAACTTTTTATGATTTACTTTCTGGCAATCTATTTTTAGGGAAATTCAACAAAGCTTTACATACTTCTGATGAATCCTGTGTCTGTGTAAGTGTGTGTGTATGTGTGTGTGTGTGTGTATAAACCATAGTTCTGAAACATGCCAGTGTGGTTTTTGTGTATCAGAATTTTTGATACCAATTCTCAGAAGAAAAGCCATCAGATTTTAATTCTGACCTACTCTCTGTAAATTAACCGGGATTAACACAGAACACTAGTATGATTTTTAAAAAAGAAAAGTTGCTTTAGATGAGACATTTGTGTGTATGCTTTTTCCTGTCCTGTACTTCTCCAATTCAGTGCATTCCTCACAGATGTGTTTTAGCATATCTTTCTTCTCAGAATAATTTTGAAGTGATAATTTCATAGGACAATTTGACAAGTTGCATAATAAGTTTTGATTCTTGCATTAGTCGAGGATTGGATTAATTTATATGAGAATTCACAAAAATCAAAACAGTCTTTTTCCTTATCAATTTGATGTGAATTATTTTGTTCACTTTAATTCCATCCCATTCTTTTTTCTCTACAGGTTAATAATGAAAATGTAGTCAAGGTTGGCCACAGGCAGGTGGTGAACATGATCCGACAAGGAGGCAATCACTTAGTTCTTAAAGTTGTCACAGTAACCAGAAATCTAGATCCAGATGACACAGCCAGAAAGAAAGGTACTGTCTTTTCATTATTTTAATTGTTTCAGGTGCTTCTTCATAAAAGAATCTGGTATGCCATTCCATTTTCTGATATTCAAGTAATCGTTAACTAAAGGAAAAGATGCATGTTCACATTGAAGAATGCAAGGATTCTTTTAAGATTGGTTTCCAATGGTATGGACACTGGGACTTCTGGTGCTATCAGTGCTCCTGAAGTGCTTCTGTATTTGTATGTGAAATAATTGGGTGGAGGAGACTAATTTTATAATTGATTACTATCCTCCTGCAATGTGCTGTTACATTCTACATGAATGAAACAATTTACACACATTGCCAGGGTGGCTATGAAATTGTTCCACAAGGAAGTAATTCCAGCACTAAGTATCTTTCTGAGAGATAAAAGAGAGTTATACATTTATGTCTGAATCCAATTAGGTTTTGTTGTAATCTGTCAAAAGCATGTGATAATACATCTTCATGTACATGATTCTCTACGTTAATGGCCATTCCTACTGTTTGGCAAAATGTGGTAGCAGATTTTCTAGGTATCATGAAAGAGGGATAATTGTTAGCTATTTGATTTGTTATAAATAATAAATCACAATCCTTCAAGATGTTTCTGACCTGGAAAATTGTGATTGATTGATTCAATCAACAAACATTTTTATTTTTATATATTCAGATTTTTAATCAATAATAACCATATTGAAACAATTATTTTAAGGTAAATAAAGGCACTATGTATTTTTGATGTCTTTTTCTTAATACATTTAACTTGCAACTGTCCCATTGCTGTGAAATACACATGCATATTACCATCTTTATATGGCATTTGCTTTTATGGTTATATGTCGCCAATCAGTAACTCAACACATTTTAAATCATGCACATACATTTATAAAGTATATACATTATATACATTGTTTTCTGAGGTTTTCGCGGGTGTTTGTATGTAGGTCTTTAGTTATTCGGGTTTTCTCCCGCGTAGAATTAGAAGTGTCTTGGCGACGTTTCGACGAAGTCACATTCGTTATCTTCAGGCTGGTGTCTTCAGCTTCGTGCTTCTGGGAGTAGTGTGTGTGATCGCAGCTGTTTCTTCCTTTTAACTGCCAGTGGGGTTTGAGCTGATTGGGTGGGAGCTTGGCTGTGTTCTGATTGGCTGGAGGTGTGTTCTGATTGGTTAAGGAGCTTGGCTGTGCTCTGATTGGATGGGGGGTTGGCTGTGCTCTGATTGCCTGGGGAAGTGTTCTGTTGGGTGGGGGCTTTGTTGTGCTCAGGTTAGTTTGAGTTGCTGTTGTTTGGGGATTTGAATTGGTGAGCTTCGTTGCTGTTGTTTGGCTTCGTGTTCGTGGTCGTGCCACATCTTTATGGTGAGTGTCAGTTTGCTTCATGTATGGATTGGAGGGGTTTAAAGTGGCTAATGATGCAGCTGTGGACTGGCTTCTAACCTGAGCACAACAAAGCCCCCACCCAAACAGAACACTTCCCGAGCCAATCAGAGCACAGCCAACCCCCCATCCAATCAGAGCACAGCCAAGCTCCTTAACCAATCAGAACACACCTCCAGCCAATCAGAACACAGCCAAGCTCCCACCCAATCAGCTCAAACCCCACTGGCAGTTAAAAGGAAGAAACAGCTGCGATCACACACACACTACTCCCAGAAGCACGAAGCTGAAGACACCAGCCTGAAGATGACGAATTTGACTTCGTCGAAACGTCGCCAAGACACTTCTAATTCTACGCGGGAGAAAACCCGAATAACTAAAGACCTACATTATATACATTATATATACATTATAAACTAATCTTGACAATAAATCAAAAATTGATTATTGGGAGTTTCTATTTAATGAAAGTATGATATCATTATATGTAGTAATAGAGATAATCATAAAATAATATGATGAATGAACTGGAAATGACATGTTTCGTGCTAGAATAAAGTTGGAGTTCTTATGTAATGCTGTCTTTCAACATTATTTATTGATTGATTATGAAGATTTCTGTTATCAGCTCATAAGTATTGGTAGAGATCAGACAACTTTATCTTTTGGGCACTGGGGCAAGCAATTTAATTATCGTTTAAATAGTAATGTAATTTTGGATTGAATCTGAACAATGTATTCTGAAGTGTTTTTACTTATTATCTATATCCTTCTGTTTAATGCAAAGCCCCACCACCTCCAAAACGGGCTCCAACCACTGCACTGACCTTGCGGTCTAAGTCAATGACCTCAGAGCTTGAAGAGCTTGGTAAGAAAGTGTTTTTAAAGAGCATGCTGCAATAATGGAGATGTAAAGCCAATGTTTGTACTGTTTGAAAATGAACTGCACCTTGTACTGAACATTGGATTGCAATGATTACGTAGGAATGTTGCATTTCTGGAGGCTCCACGGTTGCATGATGAGCATGAAAAATCCTACCTTGTTTCCAGTTCTGCAAGAGAATGTATTTATCATTTACATGCATCATCAATTTAAACATTAAATAAAACTGTAGTTTATTTTATTGTGTTTTTGATTAATGGGTTCATCTAATATTGTTTTATTTTAAATTTCTGTGGCCTCTCATTAGTGGATAAAGGTAAGCTGTTAGTCCTTGTTTTAAAAAGCTGACCAAAAAAACCCTGTACCTTTAGCTCCCACTGGGGTTCTTTGCAATTAGTGGATAAAAACAGATTTTTGCTCTCAGATCCCCTCTATCAGCAGTTCAAAGCCCATTTGAGGTTTATGCACAAATTTAACAAGAGATTATCAATGTTATCATCTCTGACAGATACATTTGCTTCTAAGGTAGAAAAAGGGAAACTGCTTTATGAGGGGGGGTTTTTTGTAGCCTTTCTGCTAACGTTTAATAACTGACAAAGAAAGAATATCTATTAGGTAAAGGAAAGGATCCTTCCAGAAATGCAGTAACTGCACACTTCCTATCATTATTTTTCTGGATCTGAACCAATCATAACTGCTTATTTATTTACTAAACTTTTGAGGAATTTGTATTAACAAGAAAAAAGTATTTTTTGAAGTTTTTTTCCGTATTTAATAATTGCATGGTAATTGGTTTAGTTATCCTAATTATAAAATACAATGAAAGTTATTGGGCAATTTGTTGATTCCTTCCTTCACAATCTTATTTATTTTATTTATTAAATTAATACGCTACTCAACTCACAGTTTGAAAGAATCTCGATCTCTCTTACTAGACAAATACTTGGAAAAAAATAACATAATCTTTTAATATGAACATACATAAATAAAACAGGTGCAGTTTTTAATAATCACAATTAATTATTAAGAAGTTATATGTAAGCCTCTGTATTAAAATAGCTTTTTGTATTTAATTATATTTAAACAAAACTAAAAAGTTCAATAGAAAATATTTCAGGGATTTGTCAAATACAAAAGTTACTAGGTGTTTGACATTTTCTATGGATTTATTTTCTTGGCTATAAAATTTATTAAAATTTTCTTCACACCATTCTTATGCTACAAAAGGCAAAAAAAATATTATTATTGGTTTTTAATTTAGTTTTGGATCTGGATTTTCTAACCTATTTAAGGAAAATAAGGGAATCTCTATGTACGTGCTAGTGTTGATGTGTTTTAATTTTGTCAATATTAAGATTGAGAATTGATTATTGAGAATATTGTTTAATTATCCTTCTCAAGAGTTGGTAACATAGCATAACCTTTTTTCTTTCATTATGATCATTTTATTATAATTATTTTATTTATTTGCATCCAGCATTTTTATTATTTTTACAAATAACTCAAGGTGGCGAACATATCCAACACAATTTCCTCCTCCTATTTTCCCCACAACAACAATCCTGTGAGTGAATTGGGCTGAGAATGTGTGACTGGCCCAAAGTCACCCAGTCGGCTTTCATGCCTAAGGGAGGATTAGAACTCACAATCTCCCACTTTGTTTCCTGGTGCCTTAAACACTAGACTGAACTGTGATGTAACTCCCATCAGCTTGCATGTTTGTACCTTCTGTGAACGCCACTGGCCATCCCTATGCTTTCTTCATACATTGTTTTCCATCAAATTTGTACAATCTATAGCAATCCCCCCCCCCATTTTGCTATATGTTGAAATCTTCATTATTCTTCAATATGGATCATTGTAGATGATCTATCTATAGTATTTTAAGGCTTTCTGGGAGGATAAAATGAGTTTAATATAAAGATGCAAACTGAATTAAGGAAAATAGTTCATTGTTTTTCAAAGACTAAGTAGTATAGGATGTGAAGATTTATAAAGGTAACTATAACCACTGCACATATTACTACTTCAAACGGATCGGTCTGATTCAAATCAACTTATTTTTCCTATATAAAGTCAACTAAAACTCTTAGACTTTTAAGATTTTTTTGTTTCATATTATTTTTTCAAAAATCTAGCACTGAATGCTTTTCTTAAGATAAAGACAATATAAAAATAATCACTGTCATATAAAAGAACAGTCTTCTTTAGTAATAATATTTTTATATAGAAACGATGCTTCAGTGTGATAGAATCTTGTCATTGTTTCTAGTTTTAAATCTAGTTTTGATTTATTCAAAATTCAATAGAAGTACACAGGTTTGAAGTGAATAAAGCTACCGTCAGCCTTACCAGGTAGACCAGACAGGAAATATGAGCCGATAAGCTAACTCTACTTTCCTCTAAAGCTACATTAACAGAATCTTGCAAGTCATAAAGTCTTACAGTTCTCTCACCAATTTCCCTTCTCTTTATAGCCCAAGAAATAGGGAGGGTACCTATTAAACTTTTTGCCTCACCCATTATCTAGCTCAGGGGTAGGCAACCTCGGCTCTTTTATGACTCATGGACTTCAACTCCCAGAATTCCTGAGCCAGCATAGCTGGCTCAGGAATTCTGGGAGTTGAAGTCCATGAGTCATAAAAGAGCCGAGGTTGCCTACTCCTGATCTAGCTGCATGCTATGCTGTTTCTTATTTGGCCATCTCTAGGCAACTTTTCTTTGTCTCATCTCCCAAGTTCTTTCCCACATATCATTAAAACTACTTATCCACTTCAAATTCAACTAATTTCAAGTGAGAAAGTTTTATTGATATTTAGGCACTTTATTGAATTTAGGTACTTCTTATCAAGCTGTAGAAGAATACACAAAATGTACACTGTTCATGTACATCTGCCAATAGTGCTAAATACATTAGAACTACCAGATATTTTTTAAAATTGAATGAGTTAGACATTTCTGCATCTCTTTGCTGCTATTTAATGGTTGTGTACGTTTTTGCAACCCAGATCTGATAGCACTAAAATGTAGTCTGGATAACTTACTTGTAGTAAAGAATTTGAATGTATACATGCAACATACAATCCTGTGCACACTTACTTACTACTTTATATGTATCACTAAAGTAAGTTGAGTATATTTCTGAGAAAATGTACGTGTGTATGTATGTGTGTGTTTAATAAATAAATGCTATAGGGCAGTGATGGCGAACCTTTTAGAGACCGAGTGCCCAAACTGCAACCCAAAACCCACTTATGCATCATCAGGTGCCAGGTGGATGTGGCCCATTGGCTGGGTGTGGCCCATTGGGTGGGCGTAGCTGCGGTGGTAACGGTAGACTGGGTGGGACTAAAAAGTTCAATCAATCAATTCCAACTTTGCAAGATCTTTTTTTTTCTGCAAGAAATTGAAATTGACTGATTGAACCTTTTTTTTTGCACACAGCAGTGGAGGCCTAAAGCGAAAAGGTTTTATAAAACCCAGCTGAAGGCCTAAGACTGGGGCGATGGCGCGCGTGCCCATAGAGAGGGCTCTGAGTGCCGCCTCTGGCACCCGTGCCATAGGTTCGCCACCACTGCTATAGGAGCAATTGGTGCTGTTTAATATACCATCTCCTGTTCTTAAGAGACCTTCGCCTTGCATAGCACAGGGAATTGAAAATTTCATCATATCCATTCAAATGGATGTTTCCTAATTTCCCTTAAAGCACAGCACTATTAATTGTAGAGTTGATTTTGCATAAGGTTCATGTAGTTGGTTCTGACCCATATATGTTCTAAGAAGCTTTCAGGACTTTGTTGCTTTGAAAGTGTATCTGTTTGTATGTCAATTAATGGAATATGTTAAAACACAATGAAATGCATGCTAACTACCTGTAGCAAGTTGCCAAGTTCAGAATGATGATGATGATGATGATGATGATATGATTGCAATTGGAGAAAAATGCTTTTATGCTCTTTTATCAGAGAGATTGGCTTTTGTTTTTTATCTTCTTCATTTAGCATAGCTATACCCTAATGTAATTAATAAAGATCATTTAATCAAAATAGTATGCTTTCTTAAGTAAACTATTGTAAATAAATATTTTATATCTTACTATTTTAAAAAAATGCTTAAGAAAATAAGTTACCTTTTTCCATCTTAGAATATCTGTCTGTTGTCAATGAATTATCTGCACAGATTGGTTATTTTTTACCCTGTGGAAATGCTAGAAATTAGATTAGGTGCAAAGCATATGCTCACGATATGTTATTTCCAATGTATTCCTGTTATGCTTCTTTTAAAACATTATTTTCCCTCCCCTTCTCTTTTTATTTCATCTAAAACTGGTTCAAATATCCCCCAAGTTTGATGAGTAATTTATTCTTGTGTAAATAATAAGAAATACCTATAGCTTTTAGGTAGCAGACAATTCTACAGGCGTTGTGGTGGTTGGATTTATTTTCTATTTGCCCCTAAAACCCTTACTCTGACATTTTGTGCATTAAAAATATTAAAATTGTGCTGTCCTGAATGTTAATCCATCTTTGGGAGATATTCACTGACCTGGAAAACAAAGTCTATGCTGAAGGCTTTTACACAGCACAAATAACTTTGTAGGTATTAATGAAAGGACTTCAGGTAATTCTGTGTGAAACCATGAACATGTGCTGACATTTTATCAGTCATGTTGCTGGTTTTTTAGAGTAGATACCTGCCTCCAGTTGTAGTGTGGCATCCCAATGCTGGAATCCACAGACTTAAAGAACTAATAGCCTGATTATATGGGAGTCTCTTATTCTATTAAGTCTTTGTATTCTCATTGTTTATTAGACACCCTCTAATAAATACAATTTCATTCATAAGTCATTTTAACATTTGCAGAAAGGTAATCAGAAATCAATAGTCAGAAGGTTACAGTTCACTTCTCTTTAAATTCTAAGTCTTTTGAGAATGTCTTTTTCAAATTGCATTCCCCCCCCAAAAAAACATCCCATCTATGCTGTTTAACTTTTGAAATTAGATATTGATTTTAGAAATAGCCAACATATGTTATTTTTTAATGCAAACACTGCCTCTTAAATACAGTTCATCCAGTGCTAGGAGTGCCTAATGCTCAATGTTGGTATTTAAGCCTTAACATTTATAAGAAGACTATACTGTTCAGATTTTGATTTATTTTCATTTCCTTTCTATTTTCAAGCTTCAGTACGGAAGAAGAAGGGTAAGGGGAAGCATTTTTGTCTCTTTATTTTTTACTTTTTTTCCTGCATCATCTTATACTAAAGCAGAATACACAGTTATCAGTGGTTCAAATTATCAATCACAAAATAATAAATCAGTATGGTTTTAGTCATTTAGAAAATGGATTGCAAAGGTATAAAATAATTACATCCCTTGAGAAATCTTGTTTGACATAAATGATCCCATGTTTTTTTTTTCTTTTGCCTTGCCTCCTTCATCCCAACTCTCTTTCCCTTTATATGTTTGAGACCGTTTCTGGTTGTTCCCCAGTCATTACCACAAGGTTACTGTGCTAACTGGCAACTAATTAGGACTGTTTCATACATAATATTCTTCTTACAAACGGGAGCCTCCTTGCATGGAAAAATATGCACACACGTGTTGTGTTGTTTGTCTTTTCTGCTGTGTATTTGGAACTTGCTGCACTTCAGAACGTGTGTAACAGAATCAAAACAGACTCTGGCAAAATGATCACCTCCATCATTTTTTCCTACACTACGGTTCCCTTCATGTTGGCATGTCATGTGTGAAGCAGCCCTATGAGAAACAGTGGCAAGTAACAGGAGTTTGGTGTAGTCCTGCATCACTTATTTAACTTGCCTGCTTAATGGCCAGTTATTATTCACAGAACCACACTGCCTCTGTCTCAAAAAATAGGCACCTCACACACACTTTGAGACTATACCTGGAGTACTGCTGCTCTGCATAATTCAGGTTTAATGTAGCATATTCCACACTGTCCCGTGTGCATGGAATGCTGTCCCTTTAACTAATCCATAAGGTCACAACTCTCCTCTCCTTTATCTCCTTGAGACCCACCTCTGCTGCAAAGCATACTAGTTTATTGTGCAACTTGCAATAACCGATTACTAAATGAAAGGACTAATGGGGATTAATGGACATTTTGTAGTAAGATTAAATGTATGCACATAAAGTTTGCATATATTTAGTTGCATCCTGTTTCTTCCCTAGCTTTTTTATGTCACCTGTTTTCTTCATGGCAGGGTACTTGATTTTGGTATATGTGATTACACAGCACATTGCTAATCCTTTATGTATCATAAAGACGAAATACATTACAGACCAGCGGCATATACATTACAAACTTGTTTATAATACTAATGTCTTACAACAGTAATTGAAATGACTGAAATAAGATTTGCTTAATTTTGCTATCATTATTTACTTTAATATTTTACCAGTACATTCATCTTCTGTGTTGATCCTCGGCCAAAAGTTCCAAATTCAGTATTTCCTTAGTATAGCGGCATTCCAATTTGTCTACCAAAACTATCTGTGTAGCTACAAAAGCCCTTGACTAGCTGAGAGCTCCTATGAAGTTATGACTCTGTACTGGAATTGAATTATCCAGTACGTATAATGTGCGCCTGCTTATTCTTCTTTTCCCGAAGAAAACATAGATCCTATTGATATTCAAGGTTAATATTTGACCGTTTAGGCTCAGACTTATTTCACGTGTGTAGCATTCACTACATATATGAAGTTTAACCTTAGAATGTCTGCTTTGAAAGATGCATATAAAAATCAGTTGCTCATACTAAGAATGAATAAATTCACTGTTCTTTGTGCAACCGTATTTTAAAAACAGGTGTGCCCTATGATATATCAAAGAAGCTTTTCATGTACTTTATGTAGAGACTGTTCCATTCAGTTCAATAGCAGGCATAGCTTTATTGGCATCCATTCTCCACACTGAGATTTCCATGGTACTGAGAGGGTTAATTCATTCAATGGACTTTATGCCTCTGAACTGCAGCTCCTTACATAGAGTAGATCTACCAGATAAGGACTATGGTTTGGTCAATAATATTTTTATTGGAAAATTAAAGCCATAAAACATTAAAATATAGCACACAGTTTTGCATTGCTTTTAACTTTTTTTTTTTGCACCTTACACAACTTCTGTAATAACTTCTCAAACTGCAATGTTCATACTTTCTTTTTAATAGCTTTGATGAACTCAGAAATATACTATTAGCTTTGGAAATAAGTACCTGCTATCTAAAAATAGTTTCCTCGTGAATAATAACTATATTTAGGGAAAAAATAATTATTATAAGTATAACAATATTTAGAAAAAATAATTTAGGATTCACACATCATTAATACTTCTGTATTGCAGCAACCTTTTATACCAGCCACAACTAAGTGAAATGAGTAAGTCAGATTCTGACTTAGGGTCATGCTAAAAATGCTGGAAAAGGAGCAATGTAATATAAATATAAAGCAAAACATTTTGATATAATTGATATAAAACATTTGTGTATGTTGTGTATCTCCAGTAATTCAAGAAGAATAGATTGCATATCATTGTTTCCTGTATATAATGTGTGAACAACTGTGCCCTGCTTCAGAAATGATAATACCATTGCAAGTTTTGTATACATGTACCGGTACATAGTGTGCTAACTGTTAAAACTAGTGCACAGACCCAACTGACATACATAAAAGTGTGTGTGTGGATAAAGTAACTATACAGAAATGAATGGGGAATTCTATGCTCATATCCGAGTGAGTAATCTTACAAGTGTAGCAGTGTAGCAAATATATATTTGTGAAATTATGAACAAATTCCAAACAAATTAAGTAATTTAATTATTTACTGATAGTAACATTAATGTGAGTAGATTGTTTAAAAATATTAATTAATATTATTTTTAAAAACACAAAACAGTAAAATAAAATAACTACCTGACTGATTTAAAAATATTAATTCTTAAAATAAATCAGAGCACACATTATTTCAATAGATCCCTGATTTTAGCCATAGAACTGTTTATTTTCTGCATAGTTAAATAGTTTAATTATTTATATTTTGTTTTCTGAAGTCACTTCATCAGCACCAGACTTTATTCTAACAGGTAATTTACTTTATTCGATAATACTTCAACACTTCAGTTAAATATTGAAAATAAAAAATCTTACTGTGTCACTTCTATACTGAATAAAGTTTGTAAATCATAAGTCCTCTCAAAATGATATGTGACACAAGTACATGTCATTAATTTATTGACTTTTATGAAGTTCTAAATTGATATATACACACTTGTAGACTTGAAGTAGGATTTATTAGCCTATTTCACATTAGAAGTATTTCTATTTTTGTTGATCTTGCCCTTGAAATTCCAAATATTAATTCAACCAAAGATGTAACAATCCAGAGTGTGGGTTTTTTTTTTAAAGAAAAACATTGCTATGTGTCATCCAAAAGAGACAATGTTTATAGCCTGTTCCATTTTCAGTGTCAATTTCTTTTTCTTTTTCTTCAAGAAAACATTTGAATTTTTTTTAAAAAAGTCAAAACAAATGCTATACTTGAATTTTTAATGAAACTGGGACTCAAACTTGGCCCTGTAGAGGCCCTGAATAAACTGTATAATATAGCCCTTGTTATTTCATCATTATGGAACTTACAGAGCTATTAACAACACAACTATAATACAAACAGCTAAACCAGGCATCTTCAATTATATGGATAATTTTGGAAGATATTTTGAACAGAAGTCTTCAAGCCATCATAATATTGTCTAATGGAAGATACCAATAAATATTTTTGAAGCTAAAAAGTCTAACATGGAATTTCTGAAAGATATTTGTGTAAGTGTTCACTGGTTGAAACAAAATAATCAACCTTCAATTAAAATTGTATTATTTAATTAAATCATAGTATTTATTTAATTTAATATTCTTGTAGATAAGCAGTTAGGCTACTATCTTCCGACCTCATTTTTAATTTTTTGTTTTTCTTATTAGGTAAATGGTGAATTTATTAGTTATGCAATGAATGTATTTTACTCTTTTTTAACATATAGAAAAATAATGTAACAAAAGAAAATGTTATATCACCAGGGCTTCCTAGAGAGGCATGTGATATTTCTAGCTTTTGCTGCTCTTGACCATAATAAAGAAAGGTTAAACCATGAAAACCCAGCATTGATTAAATCACTGTCTATAGCTAAAGCTCTCTCTTAAACCAAATGCCCATCTAGCTCTCTTTCTGATTTTCCCGGGTAGTAAGATTTTCAAATCTATCCAGATACTTTTTGGGAGAATTCCTTGTTCTGTTCAAAGAAATAATTGTCAAATGCTGAGTATCATTAAAACAGTGACATCCAGTGCCATTTTCAGAAACATTTCTCAGTTTCTTAGCAGTTATAAATGCACACCATGTGTGAACAAAACATTCATATGGTTATAACATATCATTCACCCCAATACGTAAAGTACATAGTTGTCTTTCTTCACTACAGAAAAATAATTGAGGGTGATTTTCCAGTCCTGGTGAAAAAAGCATTGCAGGAAATGAACAATGGAATCATAAATACTCAAGAGGATCACAGTTCTATGGCTACTGTACATAGCGGTACTTTACTGAGCAAAAACTCTTGAACTGCTTCACACAAAAAAAGGAGTAAGTCAATTGATGCAATGGATTTATTAAGATTTTCCAAGTATAAAGATTTCTATGGAATGTCTTTTCAAAGCTTTTAATCTCTTTGTGTCTTTCAGATTCCATGGTACATTGTGGTCTAGCTGCTGCCATGCTGTAAAATTCACTAGGAATCATTTTTCATTAGAATTCATTTTTTCTTCAGTTGTTAACCATTCCATGTTCTTTTCTGATGGAAGTTATAAAATAAATGCTTTTAGGAAACTTGTGGCTTGTTTTTATTTCCCATGGTATTGTGCCAAATTTACTGTGGGTGTTTTTTTTTTGGGGGGGGGGAATTTCATCTCTTTCAACTCCCAACTAAAATTCAGCCAATCTTAATTTCAGAATGGAAAAGCATTTTTTCTTTTGAATCTAAAAGGGTATGGCTGAATTTAAAAAGTAATTCGAATAATATTTCTTGTATTCCAGGAATAATGCTGTTTAAAATATTTCTATTCCCCTTAATGGACATTTAAGAAGGGTTTGAGAGAATTGTATGCGATTAATGTCTTTTTTTCATCAGAATAGAAGCAACAGGCAATATTAGTAGTTATTTCCAAAAAGTAGATCAGTTTATATTTAGCTATCAAAGGAGCAGCTAAAAAGAGGGATAAATTACTGCTTTGAGTTTCATTATTATTGTTAAATCTTATGTAGAACTAGTTTATTAAAAAGATTCATATACACAGCCTCCCCCTAATCCATTGTTGATTTTTAATTTTTAATGATAAGATTTTTAACTAATATGTGATATTTGCACATTGACATAACATTAAATTTTAAAAAGTACCCTGATAACCGTTAGTATGAAGATCTTCAAAATAATTCATGTGATATTCTAGAAATTCTAATGGAAGACTACAGGATTAAAACATATGTTATTTTGAAATTAGGATTTAGCTTCCATATACAATATATTTCTATACTATGCTATGATATAAAATTCATATATAGTTTCTTCTTTTAAACTCAAGGTACAATTTGGGTGTTATGGTATCCTCTCAGCAACCTGGGTTGTACAAGGTGAAAGATGTCAACATTTTCTTGACTTCAGGGCTGTTCCACAGTTTGCTTAGCTGCACACCAAAACTGAGGAGAGCTTTGTGAAATTGTGCCTTGAGCATTTGCAGTTCTTAAGGCATCCATTTACACCTGAACCCTCTCTAAAATTTAAAAAGTACAAAAAAAGAGTCAATATTTTTGACTTCACCCATTTTAAGGGGACGATTGGACACCACCAAAGAAATGCTAACATGTGTGGCCCTTGGGACTCACTTTTTGATGGCTGTTCTAGATGGTCATATAATTGATAAGGTATTGTTAACAGTGTTCTAATACATCTCCATTCATCACACTAAATGTATTTTTACCAAATATAGTTTAGAATGTAAAGCATGGTAAATTGTTTTACAAATGTAAAAAAATTATACAATATAACTGGTTTGTCAACTTACACATCATGTGTAATCATAGTAACGCAAGCCATAATATGCAAAACATACTTAAACATTACACCAAGTCATTTATTAACTTTATTAGTCTTGAATTTTGAATAATGATGGTTGGGCCATCATTATTTGAAGTAGATGCTAGTAGATCAGTACTTTGTGGCTTGTGTAGGCAGAGCAAAGTCCTAACTATAATTTATCTAATTTACACAGCATGCTAAATTTTAATACCACAAACTATTATTTATAGTGCAAGCTCCGGCTATACTTTCTATTATAATAGTTCAAATATTATTCCAAGCCATATATTAAGTGGATTTTAATTTTGTGTGATGTCTGATTCTAGCTTTAAATTTGTTTTGATTCTACAAGATTATTTACCTACTCATAAATATTCTTAATTTATTGACTATATTTTGCAAAGAAAGGATTCATTTATTCACGACATGAGAATTTCTCTTACTATCTTTCAAATTGCATGGACCTATGTGCAGAAATGCATCCGGACACATGTATGCCTTTCTCAATGCCTTAAAATGTGTCCCAGAGATGCCCTCAATATATTGAATCAACAGTTGGAGAAAACATGGGGGTGGGGGCAGAAAGCAAGTTCTCATTGGTGTTCATTTCCCTCTTCACACATAATTAGATGCACTCAGAATCATAACATCCTCATAAATAAATATGCAAAGAATGTTTTTTTAAAATATTTTTAAAAATATTTAATTAAAAATAAACATTGTCTCCTTTTTATCATCTTATATTCAGATCATAGGGGCACAGTTATAGCATCTATCTGCAACTTTTAAAGTAGCCATGTCTTTTCCTAAGAGAGCAGGCATGTGTTCACCAGGGGGGGGGGGAGAAAGCAGCTGTTATAAGGAGTGGCTGTATTGAGATACTACAAAGAGCTTCATAATTAAATCCAAAACTCTATGTAGCACATGTGCATATAGATACACACTGCATTTACATCAAATAATTATTGATTAAACATAACTGAGTATAATTAATAAATAGACCTGCTCTAAAATGCAACATGTGATTTTAAATTAATAAATATTTAAAACATAAGTAATATACCAAGAGGATAATTAAACTAGTATATCATAATTTTTTTGAAAACTTTTAAATTCGGTGAAACTTATATCGAGAAATCATGAGTCACTGGGCTACATGCTACCATTACTAAAATAAGTGAGGGTTAAATTTTTCAGATTTAACTGGGGCAGGTAAATATTTGATCTCCTTTCTTTTCCATTCTTTGTTCCCCTTTTTCATACTGAACCTCTTGAAGTATGTAACTATCCCTACATACTGTTTTCCAAGTCTAAGGACAATTATATCAATGTTTTCAGAGTCAGATATGCAAAAATGTTAAAATGAGTTTTACTTTAAATGTAATTCGTTACATTATTAATAGCATGTGAGTTTTGAGTTATAGACTGTCTTTAAATTTAGATTATCATAGGTGCATATTTAATAATAGTAGACATGTTTATTTTGCATTAATGAATTAGGAAACACATTGTCAAAACAAGAATATACAGTATTTATAGAGGGCACCACGTCAACAGCAGAGACGTGATACTAATGAAACACATACTAATGAAACAATTGCTGTGAATTTTATGGCATGAGACTTCATGTCTAGAAATTACTTATATAATTTCTCACCACAGATATATTTTACACTACTGATGGTGGTTTTCTAATGTGTATATATGTGCAAACATAAATCCTAACACATACAGACTCATAGTCCAGCATGTGAAATCACATCCCCTCCCAAGGTTTATGTTTACATGGTTCTTATCATACAGCATTTGAAAACAACCACATGCAGAAGGAACAATATTTGCATAACTACCCCCAGTTGTGTATTGTATCTACCAGAAGTCATTATATAAAGGTGCAAAAATGGAAATTGCACCCAATTTTGTATTAATTATTTTTGTTGGTAGTTTTTATCTGTATCTGTCTTAGGTTTTCAAAAGCTTCTGCCATATCTGGAGCATCTTGAATAGTGTAAGAAGAAGGAGCATGATGCTCAAATACAGAGCAACAAACTGGGTCTTCAAGACAATCCTCAAGTGTACTACTACAGCTGTTGCATTGCTAGCTGTATTTATTGTATCCAAAGAACTTTCCATGTATCTCGCAGCAAGAAGATCAAACCTACTTCTACACTCCTGATGTTCATATGGGGGGAAAGGGAAGAATATATAAGGAAGAGAAAGCGATCCAATAGAGATGAAAAATCTGGTGGGATCTCAAAAGGAGGGACTCTGAGAGCAGCGCATCTCAGGGGAGGGATCAGCTGCCAATACAAGTGGCAGGTAAGACTCAAGATGGGCATAAGAGTCTACTATTCTCAGTGAAACCTATTAGGTTTTCTTTTAAACTAAAGCCTCTAATTATTGTAAAAATGTACTTTAGAGTCTACTGTTTCTACAGACTTTCTACAGCTAGGTTGTCTGTGCTATTTTTTTGTGAATTTTAAATCATAAATAAATTATAAACAGTGTCCTGCATTTACTTAGAAACTCAGACAAAAAAGACTATTCTGATAATGACTTCTGTGATGCAAGGAGCCAGCAGTATTCCAACACCATGATTCTACCCATGCATCTATGGAGGTGGTGTAGTCCTGACTTCTGGCAGCATTTGACAGACATTTTAGCCAGAACCGAGTCCTTTTATAGGGAAGGAGATGGGCAAAAAATGAATAATCAACACATACATGCACATAAGATATGTCAAGGTTGTCACTCTTTTTACCAGAAGTTCATGACTCTTGAAGCCGAGAATCTTGAGATGCAATCTTTCTGAACAATATTCCCAAGTATAAATCCAATTGTTTATGTCATCATAGAAAAGCAGAAGGCATCTGATCAGATAGAAGAAGGAACAGTCTTAACATGCCCTTATAGAGTAATTTATTGTTAAATAATCTGAACACTCCAGATTTTTCTTTTGTTTTATTTTTACGTTAAACACAACATCAGATGAAAAATAGTGAATAAGGAGTCCAAATTGTCAGATCTTTGGCCCATCCTTTTTTCCCCTTTTACCCATTCCCAATCTACTTCATATACTTCTGTATAGTTAAGCATTCTGAAATGTGTATTGAGATAAATTGAAACTAAGGAACATTTATGAGTTCAGATCTTTAGGAATCAGGTATCCAGATGCTGATTCGTATTATAGGTCTAAAACAGGCTCTCGAGATAGAAACACTGTGAAAATATATTGAGGCAGAATGCAGATACTGTATATCTTTTTATATAGAAAGTAAATTGTTCTAAACTCTGTTCCCTATGGAATGTGAATTCCAAAAATAAGGATTATCTGCAGTGATTATCTGCAGTGCTATTAACCATGGCTGTAAAATAGGTTATTAAAATTGGTTTTAATCAGGTTTGCAAGTTGAGTCTATTTGACAATGAAGTTCTTTAGCAGTAGCCATGGCGATCTCTTTGCAGATATATCAATAAGCCATGCATAGACTGACAAAGTAAGAGAGGAGGTTGAGGAGGCTCATATGCTTATACTGTACATTGCTCCTTATTTCTTAACTATAGTTAAGACATCAGTAATGTTGAATCTGCACTAAACATGAATGATAACTTCAGCATAGTCTCTACATGCCACATAATGTATTGGCATGTTAATATTTATTCCCTGTAATTAGCAATTCTGAGACACACAAAATTAAATGCAGCACTTAAAAGTTTGAGTCTTGCTTCTGGTCAAGAGCTAGTCATAGATTTGAAACTGAAGCATATTAATAGTAAATTAATACTACAACCCTGTTCGTTGTAGTTGCTTTTACTATTTACTGTTAATGTTATCTCTTGATTCAGCCCTTTCCTTGTTAATAGGCAGTTTTACAAATCATCTTGAATGTATTCATGGATCCCAAATATTCAAGAGTGACGCTAGAACTTAAATCCACGTAGAATTTGTAGATTCTGTTCACCCTGGTGGTTATTTATGTGAGTGGTAACACATGCCATGTAGCATTGTGTCTTCTCTTTCTGATTAGGAGGCTAGATATTTTACAGATACTGCAACAAATACATATATTTGTAGTAAACAGTTGTTTCAATTTTATGAAATCGATTCCTGGTAGATGAACCCACAAACACAAATAACAGGTTTCCCCCACTAGTTATGTGATCAGAATATTTTAATCACACAATTCAGACTTTTAGATTATTATGTAAGTTCTACCACTTTCCATTTTGGGTAGGTTCACTCTAAACAACAAAACCGAAAACCACAATTTTCAAATATGAAGAATGCCTGACGATATATGTCAAAAAATATTAATAATGAAATGCTTTCTTTGGAACAACAATTGCCAATTCCCATATTGTAAGGGACAACTCTGGCTCCAAACTATTCCAAGCATCCAGAGAATATTTTGATGTCTCATTTGACAGTTTATCATTAGCAGGATGTTATGTTCAACATGACCCAGTAGTACTTTATATTTACAGTATGCATATGGTAAAGCAAGACTGAAAGCACAAGATTTAAAAAATAGGAAGTCATCTAATACAATTTTTTAAAAACACGTTTCTTTTACCTCTCAAACATTATGAATGATTAAAATATAGTAGACCAATGTGGTCTGAGCAGAAACAATTATTTTTTTAAAAAAAACGATTTACTCGTTTGATTAAAAGGATCCTAGTTTTTTATGCATGAATTTTGTGGCCCATTTCTCTGAGGAAAATTGTAGTCACTGGTTACAGCTGATGCTGTACTAGTGAAGCAAAGGTGGGGATAAAAATGAAAAAGCAGCAGATATTACATCGAATTTACCCACAAAGGCCCTTTTAAAAAATGTCCATGCAGTCGAACCTCCAAGGATTGCATGTACACCCACCCCTTCCATTTTCATCAGTGTCTTCTCATACTTCTTATATAAACACAACTTCATCATCAATTTTCATAAAACATGCAACTGGACAGTCTACACAAACCAAATATGAATATTTTAATTTCAAAATGGAGAAGCAATTAGTTTTTACAGTAACATTTATTGTTGAGATTAAATCTTCATTTTTCTTGCATCATGAAGTACACAGTGTTCTTTAAAAAATACATGGATATAAGATCTTGGGTGGTAAATTACAATAACATTTGGAAATTGCCCATAATCATAATAGTAATCCTTTCCTTATTTGAAATTACAAGGGATTATTTTAAGGAATAATATATAAAATTATCCCTTTTAATATGACACATACATACACCCATGCCCCCTAACGCAAACACATAACTCCAGATAAAACTGATAAGAGCAGCATGTGGTGTGTTTCAATGAGCAGGAGTTACACCTAACAAAATTCAAAATGTTTGAAAAATCATACAAATTGGTATGAATTTGCTTTGCACCAATTACAAAGTTCACTAGGAATGATCAGAAGAAGAAGCTAATAAAATTTATGTTCACACACAGCTCTTCTTAAAAGTGGGAAGTGTGATAATTTAAAGCAGTGATTATTATGATCATTCCAGCGGACTTCTCAGAAAATTATAAATGTCTGAATTGTCCCTGAGGCAGAAGGCTTACTTTATTTTTCCAAAACAAGATATTTTCTCATTCTTTGCTAGTCTGGGTATGCTAAAGAACTACTGTACAGACCATAATAGTCTAACTATGAATTGCATGTATTATATAACTATTTGCAAGGAATACATTTGATTTAGTGCACGTGTGAATTGACATCATGTGTAAGGGTTCCACTTATATGGCCTTAATTTAGTATCTAAACTTTCTTCATAAATTTTGTCAAACATGGAAAAAATGTTTAGTATTTTCCTTACAAAATTACTCAAGTGAGGAAGCAGGAGAAGCACAAGTCAAATAATACCTCAGAGAAAGAAAAAGTATCCTGATGAACAATGCCCTTGGTATAATTAGCTTCTATTACAAATAACGGAAAGGAAATAAATGTATACAGACAATGAGAGGCTAAGAGACATTGTTCACAGGATAAATTTGATTAATGGTCACAGTGATTTTGTGACAATAATTCTGCAAGGGATTTAGATGAAACGACGGACAAAAGAGAAGATAGCAACCAGTGCTTCAATGGCTGCCATACAATCCAGTGGTGGAGCACATCTGACACCACAGGAAGCTCAGGTCGCTTGGACAATTGACCCAAAGTTCATCACAGAGATTTCTGACTGTGAACATCACTACAGTGCATAGGTGAGCTTTTTGATAGGTTCACAGACATTTATGTCATAATCACAAAAAAGTGTATTGAAAGTTGTACCTTGGGATCCAGCTTAGTTGTATGTGTTATGGGTGTAGGGCAGTGTGCTTTTTATGATATTTTAATAATTTCAGCACTCCCTGCATTTTTCAGTCTCTACATTTTAGACAGCCCTAACACAAACACTCTGGTTTCCCAACTGGCTTCTTTTTGTGTGTTGTCCAATGTATGTAGATTCCTCCATCTTCCTGGCCTCAGATACAGTGGTTGTTGCTCCTCTATTTGATTGCCAGATGTCACTGGGGAACAAGATGGGGAGGTTCCTGGATCTTCGGGGCAACCCAGGCACCAGAGAGGAAGCTCACCGTCTACACCTGCAGAAGAACAAGAGTCCTCAGTGCCTGCTTCAGATGAAGATTCACCAGCCAGAACTACAGAGAGTTGGCCATGGCCACTGTCATCATCTGAAACACCCAGCAATGTTGGGGAAGATTTTGAGGGATTTCCAACGCCAGAACGGACTCCACGGTGTACAATGGACATGCACTCTCCTGGCGATCAATCTCTCAGTAGAACTCAATATGAAAGTGACTCTCTTGAGGAGGGGAATATTGAAATGAATGAAAATCGCCATGGTGTTCAGGCTGTCTCTAGGGATCAGGGTTGGAGAGGGCAAACCCAGCTGACAGAGGGGGAAAAGCTATTGATGGAAACCAACAGTAGGATTGTGCAGCTGCTGGAGAACATAAAGAGAGAGCACGCACAGTCCATGGGTCTCATGTCACAGTCCATGGGCCGGATGGAGTTGCAGCTAGGCATTGTGGCAACATCCACAAGAGCCATTCATAACTACCTGTCTGAGATTTTAGCTTTCCTCAAACAACCAAGGACACAGGTCCTTGAAACTCGTATCTCCCAAAGAGCCACCCCTCATGTTGAGTTAACCAGTGCCTCAACGTGGACTGGTGAGGACGCAGTGGCAATGTCCACTGTGTACTTACCAAGAGATGAAGGGATTAATGACTCTCAAGAAACACCGCAAGCCACAGTGCCTCGTCGCAGTGGCCGAATGCAGAGAGCCATAACTGAAAGGGCATCTTTGCCCATGCCCATGCGTCAGGCAAAAGAGGGAGGGAAGAAGAAATAAATTATCACATGAGGGATAGTATTTTTAAGAGATTTTTTTTTAATGTGCCTGTCCTTTTAATTCTTAGCCATACGGCCATGAATGGCAGAACTTGACCATTTCTACATTTGGCTAACGTTATATTCTGGCTGACTAGATTAGTCTAACATTTTGTAGTTTCTATTTGCATTGTTAACAATGTGTGCTGCTGGTATTTGAAGAACATTTGCTTCTGTTCTTTTACTTTAGCTTCATGAGAACATTTTTTTACACTGTGCCAGACATTCATTGCTTTTCTTACAAATACAAATCATTTCTGGACACAGCTGTTTTTTGAGTTTTCTTTTTCCATGATCCCCTTCCCTCTGAGCAAGCATACTGAAGTTCTTGGTAAGTATGTGGATATTGACAATCCCCACCTTAGAAATTGTGTTTGAGTAGTCTCTTGCCTGGTGTTTCTGGCATGCTGGCCTGAGGTTAACCTGTAAGTGCCTTTTTGGATCATGATCATTCTTATCCTCTGTAGGTCTGACCAGATTAATCTCTAGCCCATAACCAAGCCTATCTTGGCTTGGTTATGCAGTCTACAACATGCCAGGACTCAATTGCAGCATTTGTGACTTATACAAAAATGTGCCAGCAAACCTTTTTAGGCACAGGAATGACATTTTCAGAAGTTTCTTTACTTGCCACATCTTTTGTGGGTAACATGGTTATCCTCTGAGTTTGAATATTTAAAAATAGGAAAAATAATATGTGCTTACACCCTTTCAGCAATGACAGTATTTGTAGGAGAAACTATATCTGATAAGATCATAGATATTGATTGTCACTCTCCTTACAGCCAGACCTCGTCAGAATGTAAGAGTCATGACATGCTGTTGAGTACTGTGCCACAATGTCTGAAAAATAGCTCAGCATCATAGTGGATGCGTTGTAATAAAAATCTCTCTCCTCTCCCTTCAGGCCAGGGAGCTCTAGGCAGATGAGCAATACAGTAGGGGCAGAAAAAACCAGTTAATGTGGTTGGGACTGGGCTGGTTAACATTATGGAACTCCAAATCTTCTCTTAGATAGAAGAAGAATACATGATGGCCCTCAAGGTGGTATCAGATATTATTGTTTAAAGGTCCCCTTTTCAGGAGTAAATTGAACATTGAGTGATACCACTGTGTACAGGTCCTGAATAGTTGACCTTTGACCTCAATGTTTAAATTGACTTTCCTAGAGTCACCAGAATGTATTGTCAAACCCATAACTGAAACCAAGTTTGTGCATATATCAGTGTTCTGTGTGCATATATATCAATGGTCCCCTCTCTGCTCCCTTTCGTTTTGAGTCTGAAGGGAAATAGTCAGGAAGCATTTTGCTGCAGTACAAACAAGCCATGTGTGTTCCCAAGTGAAAGAAATGCTTGTGGCTGCTTTTTGCTAAATGACTGAGCTAATGATGAAATGCAGCTGGTGTAAGCTAACCTTCTGACTGCAGGCACTTTGCAGGCGCAACTTTTCAGTCAAAGCCTTTTCCTGAGAGAACCTAGACCCAGTAGCTCTCAGATGAAGAGGACACTTCCATGGGTGTTCTGTCTTGACCATGTACTCAAATGCATCTTACTTAGCAGGTGTGGCTTTTCACACCTGTTTGACTTGCGCCCCATCTGTGCCTGTTTTTATTTATTTTTGTTTGTTTAACATGTTAACAGAAACTTTCGTAAATAAACTCTTTTAAACTGAAGCATGTTAAGACTCATTCTCACTGATACAGGAACCTACTTTCTTGCAAAAATGTCATTAATGAGTGTGATAAAAATTCCACTTTGACAAATATTTTAAGGTTTAGTTTTCAAAGTCTTACACAGAGACAAGGTACACAGATCTTAATGGGAAATGACATAAAATTTCAGAAACACCTAGAAGACTATTTCAGCTATGCAATGTTACATTTTTTTATTTGCCTTATGTCACTTTAAAAGTGTGATAGAAGCTGAGAATGGAGTCAGTTCAAATTATGTAAAAAAGTAAATTATGCAAATTCTACAGTACCAATGAAGTGTGATTGCAAATTGTAATTATTTTTCAGTTTCTTCAGTGAAACATATAAGTTTTTATTTGAAAGAATGAACTTATTTTTGAATTTAACACATTTCTTCTAGGGATTTATTTTATCCTGTTGTACAGGTAGCCCTCGACTTAACAACAGTACATTTAGTGATCGTTCAAAGTTACAACAGCACTGAAAAAAGTGATTTATGACCATTTTTCATACTTCACTTCACATTGCAGCCTCCCCATGGTCACGTGATCAAAATTCAGATGTTTGGCAACTGACTCATATTTATGACGGTTGCAGTGTCCCAGAGTCACATGATCACCTTCTGAGACCTTCTGACAAGCAAAGTCAATGGAGGAAGCCAGGTTCACTTAACAGCTGTATTACTAATTTAACCACTGCAATGATTCACTTAACAACTGTGACAAGAAAGGTCATAAAATGGGGCAAAACTCACTTAACAAATGTCTCACTTAGCAACATAAATTTGGGACTCAATTGTGGACGGACGTCGAGGACTACCTGTATTACTTTATCATGGTGACTTTTTTAAAAACAAGGAAGCACACAGTTGTAAGCCATTTAGCACCTAGCAATGCTATCAGAACTGCTGTTGGAGTTTCTACTCAGCCAAAGTATCCAGACATTTTTTTTCATACTATCTGGAAGCCAATCTACTTGTCCCATTCCCGTTTAAGTTCCAGCTATTCTTATCTACAATTGGAAAGGTACATAATACACCCACTGAATGAAAGAAATTGTTGGACAACAGAAAATAAATTGAGAACAGAGGCTGTAAGATCAACAAAAGATAGATGCCAATAATATAATGTGTGGCTGCAATACATGAATGTATTAGAAAAATGTTGCAAACTTTTATTGTAGTCAAATCTATTGCTTTGGTCAGACTTTCAGTACAGTCTTGCAAAATCAGTAGCATGGTTCTCATAATTTTGCAGTGATTATATCCATGCTTTTTCAAGTGTCTTCAAAGCCTCTTCATCGTTTTCCTGTACCTCTCATTATCTGACTAGTTATAGGGTTATGTCTGTCTGTTTAGTTCTAAAAGCAATGAATTGTTTTGTGGCATTTACAGATAATTTATAGACAGATAATTTCAATTTTCAAAATAATTCTAACTTGATCCCTAAAGTATTTTATGGATCGCTGATAGGGCTGGAGACACATAACATGAAATCTTCCTTCTTGAAATTCTTGGTGGTGGATATGCCAGCATACCCAAATGTTTAAAATGTTTAAATGAAGTCATTAGATATTACGGTTTACATCATATCCAAGGGCTTATCCTAGTTTGAAAAACACAGATTGGATTATTTCTAAATTGAATGCAAAGGTATCTTTTTATCTTGTTTGAAGGAGGTAAACAAAAAGTACAAAGATGTGGATACTGGCATGGTATTTGTTAATGGTTCTATCAATGTTATAATAACATTGACAGAACCATCAACAACTTAAGAGGCTCCTTTTCCAGAGCAGTTTTCCAGTGCTAAGAAAACTAACTTCATTAAAATACCGTTGACTTGATCCAGGTAGTCCTATGGGCATACGGACTATAATGCACACACCAAACTCAACTAGCACAAGATCTTCCCTATTTATTTCAGTAATTAAGGCATAGTTAAATATTGTTGGTATTATATGCAAAAATGTTCACAGACCACCTCCAACCATTGGAGTTAACTAGAAATGGTACATTACAATCTATTTTCCTTATCCTACTCTAATCCAAATGTTTAGGGAGTGAATTTGTATGCAAACATTGCAAACACTATGATAATGCCTGTACTTTGCATGGGTGAAACAGCCATTAAAAATTAAGATAGCTGTTTTAAGCATTAAGGTGCCACTTTTTCTTTCCCATAAAGTAATTTGTAGTGCAGTTATTCTAATTTTCACTGAAAGAAAGAAAGAAGAATGGCCAGGAAAACTTACATTTTATTCATTTTGCTAATGAGGTAGCAAAATGAATAACAATTCATTTTGCTAATGAGGTAGAAGTAAGAAATTTTATAAGATATAAAGTTTTTTCTAGCTCTTATTGAATTTTTTATGTATACATATTTTCTGTGTATACAAATCCTAGGTTAAGAAGAGTTGTGTGTTAATTTTATTACCATTTCCTAGATTTTTTTCAAAATGGATGTCCATAAATGGTGTTTGTAATTTAATCTGTCTGTGAAAGTTAATATAAAAGGTATTGCAAAGAAAAATATTATTAGTATAGGTTGAATCCTAGTCTGTAAAGAGGCTTGGTTTTATTATTAATGTAAAGGAATGGTTGCACACAACTGTAATGCTATATTTCAACTGTAGTCTAACTCTTGATTTAAGCATTTCTCTTGTGTCTTTAAAAATAACTCTCACAGCAGTTCCCTTTATTTTGATATATGGATATAACTAGGTGTACCTTGACAGCACTACAAGATCCAAATTTACCACATTGCAAAAGGGGTAGATAAGTTTTATGTGGTTGAGATCTATTTTGTATTTAAAACTGAAGGCCAAGATTCATGACAATTTTGTCTATTATAGTCTCTTTTCTTTTCTCCAGCCCAGATCAGTTTTTCCACTTTTTGTCCATTATGAAGTCATCATACCATGACTACTGTCATGGTCCCAAATTATAATTTGATAGCAGTATTCAGCACACACTTTAAACATGTGTTGCATTCAATAATTGAATCCGATTCTATGGTCATTTTTGCATGACTGCTCCCTGATGGACAAATGAACAGTTATAATTCAGCCTGAAATAAAACGGTTCATAAATAGCAGTATGGATATGAGAATTCATTGTAAGAGATTGTCAGGCTTATAGGAAAATTGTCATTCAAGCTTTCAAAGTCCCCACATTGGACCTAAATAAAATAATTTTAATATTCAGAAATCTGTAAAATCACTAATACTTACTATAGAAGTGCCAAATAGCCTGACATCCGTAGTTGACAATAAAGCAGTAATATATAGGGCACTTAAAATACCTAGTTTTGTTTAAACATTCAGTAACATTCTCATGACTACTGTGTGGAACAGTTCTCTGCAGGTATACTACTTCTAAAGGTTTTCTTTCCATTTCTATATAGATATTTTCCCTTCACATTTTGAAGGTTTGAAGAAGAGGATTGTTTTTCAAGTCACACTAAGTAAACATTAAATGCATGCAGGCTTAAAACTAAAGCATGCATGTTATGCAGCAGCAATAAAATTGCTCGGCTTGCACGACTTACAATGTTCAAGCATTGCCTTGTTAAAATGCCAAAATCCCCTTTTTTCTTTGCATCTTTAAAAAAGTAAAATTATATTTTACATTGCAACACTTACTTTTTCAGTCTTTGGACAAATTAAATTTATTTTAGCATCTATTTCTGTGTTACAGATAAAGCTGATGAAATAGTGCCAGTTTCCAAGCCATCGAGAATTCCAGAAAATGCAGTTTTGGACTCAAGAGTGGCAACAATTAAACAACGACCTTCTAGTAGATGTTTTCCCTCAGCTACAGATATGAATGTGAGTGGTGTCTATATTAAATTTCCTTTAAATTACGGGAGCTTTGATTAAGTAAGAATTTTTCCAAATGCTCTGATTTTAATTATTCTGGGGGTTCTCTAATGGCTACCCAATATGCACTCAGCACCTAAGCTTATCCCGCTTAAATTCACTGTATTTTACACAATATTAAGATAAAGAACATGACAACATAATTGGCACTAAATAGCAGCAATAATTTTAAGGGACATATTCATCCTTCCATATTAAAAAAATATTTCTATATGTGTAACTTTCAGTTCAATGGTATTTATTAATATTTGCATGAGATAAACTCATGCATATACAATAATATAACATACAATACCCTCTTTTCATACATTGATGTCATATTATTTCCTCTCAAACTATATTGAACTCATCTTTTTAGAGTTTTATTTTATTTGTTGGTGTATAATAATTTTATGCCACATGTTATTAAGATTGAATTCAACTGCTATCTCTCTAGTAAATAAGGATCTGTTGTGCAGTGAATAAATGGAGCAAAAACAGATACAAAACACTCTAGAAGTATTATATCTCAGTAATAAAAATCCATAGTACCTCCATGCATATCCAGAAACAGCCTTATTCCAAAACCTAGATCCGTGGTGGTGAACTTATGGCACGGGTGCCAGAGGTGGCACTCAGAGCCTTCTCTGTGGGCATGCGCGCCATTGCCCCAGTCCTAGGCCTTCAGCTGGGTTTTATAAAACCTTTTTGCTTTAGGCCTCCGCCGCCATGTGCAAAAAAAAAAGTTTCAATCAATCAGTCAATTTCAACTTCTTGCAGGGAAAAAAAAAGATCTTGCAAAGTTGGAATTGATTGATTGAACTTTTTAATCCCACCCAGTCTGCCATTACCACTGCAGCCATGCACACCAACTGGGCTATCCCACCCAATTGGCCACGACCACCCAATTGGCCACGACCACCCAGAACCCGAGGATACATAAATGGGTTTTGGGTTGCAGTTTGGGCACTTGGTCTCTAAAAGGTTCGCCATCACTGACCTAGATAATCACAAGAAAACAGCATTAGAAATATTGAATGTGATGGATTCTTAGTCTAAGTAGTTAATACCAATTAGTTTATTTGTGAGTATTAAAAATTGTTTTAATTATGAAGTTATTAATGAGGCCACTAAGAGATCATTAATGTATATTTATCGTACAGAATATCCTCTTTCAGAACAGATCAGAAAGATTTATACAGTACTTTCCTTAAAAAAAGTATATTTGTAGTTTTTCTTTTCTGTCTTCATTTTTTCTAACACTCTTTTTTAGAACTGGATTAAAAAGCATATTTGGACATGTAGTTCCATCCTGTTACTGTGGTCAGACTTTTACATTTCGAGTTATGTATGCTGCCAAAAAGATTAATTATCCATGTGAACTATGGGTGATTAGAAAGTATGACTTCCATAATGCACTCAGTCTCAGGCTGTAATGAAATAATTTTTAGGGCCAAGAGCTGATGCAAGATTGTCAGACCACTTCAGTTTTGCTTCATCAGCACGTACAAGGGATTTGTGTTGCTGTTGAGAATTAAATCTAAGCAACAGGGGGAAAAAACTCTTACTATGCATAGCATCCAGTTATATTTCTCTTTCCTTAAAATTAAGTACAAGGATTCTGGGTCCACCCTAGATTCCTACATTTCAATAAATACTAAGATTGGGAAGGATTCTATTATTAAACGCGATGTTTGATTATTGTGGCAGGATTTGGCACCTAGAAAGAGCCACAGAAAATTACCTGAATTCTCTTTGCTGCTTTTAGTATAAATATGCAGATTCAAGTGTATTTAGAGAGGAATAGATTAATAAAGCAAAAGAGCATTTAGATTTGGCATGAGGAAAAGAGAAGGTGCTATTTTTGGTAATCCCATCTCATTATCACTTGTCAGTCTCTTGGATCTCAGTAATAATTGGTATGATAACATCCTTTTATAATATAATTATGATGAACTTGAGTTTCCGCAGAATTATTTGGCTTCATTTTTACCACTAAATCTTGGTTATGACAGCAACAGGAATAGGGTTAGAATAGAAATAGAATAGAAACATTCCATTAACGGATGGATGGGAGGTTGACTTTGATTTCTTGAGTAATTTTGAAGTCACTTCTGGGTAGTGCCCTATTTTTGTTTGAATAACTCACTGATGGTTAATGTGATGCATCTCTCCCTTTTCCTCTTCCTCCTTCTCCTCCTCCTCTTCTTCTCCTACCAATTCTCCAGCACTGAGATGGAGACTCCACCATTGGGTAGTAGACTGTATTCCTGCCCAATCAGATCAAGTCAGCCAAAGTTGCCACGCCCGTCCTGGACCGTTGATCTCCAGTCTTTGACTTGATCTTGCCCAGGACAGACATTGCAAGTTTGGCTCTAGGCAGGTACAGTCAGTGGTGGATTTTCCAGTCCCTTTCCCAATTTCAAATTTCAATCAAAGTATTACTTAGTGCATTTAATTTGGACCTTCCTTATCTCCCCTCTCAGCAATCCCGGTGGGGGTTTCTGAAAGAGACTAACGGCTATTAGTCTCAATCCTATCAGGTGGGGCCTTGCAGAATTGGTCGGGGTTGATTCAATTTAATCACAACAGGAGGCCAGCGGCTGTTGGCTCCAAGCCTCTCAAGCCTAACGGAGCATGCGGCTGCAGCTCCGTAGGCTGCTCGATCAAGAAAGCAGGCCCGGGAGACGTTCCTCGTCGCCTTACCAGTAGAAGGCCAAAGGAGGTTTTTTCCCTGATAACAGGCCCCGCGGAGCTCGCGGCTGCGGCTCCGTCAATTTGGGCGTGTATCTCGCCGGGGAGGGGAGGAAGAGCCCCCGGATCACCTCTAGGATCGTTTTCTCTGCATTTGGGAAGCTGCGGCTGCAGTCTTCGTGGCCGGTTGTCGTTCGTTTTCTCGATCGCAAAGGTGCGCGCGCGCGTTCAGCCTCCTTTTGCAATCGGCGTTTTCGGCCAGTTCTTGGAGGGCAGGGGGTTAGTTTTTCTTGTTTTGATTCCTCGCTTCTTTTATCTGTCGTGTGTGGAGACTCCAGGAAGTGAGGGGGTGACTTCGCTATGAGGAGTAATTTCCCTAGCCCTGCTTGAGGCAGACGCCTCCTTGGGGCCTCGTGGTGTTTGGATCGCCCGCGGTGGCCATTTTGGGCCCGCAGTTTTACCACCTACACTCAAATTAATTATTTGGTGAACGGAATGATTCTAATTAGAGTTTTTGCATAATTCCCAATTAACAAACAGCTTTTCCCTTTCTGCACAAGGGTGGTAATACTGGGTTTCCACCTCTCTGTAGTGAGATAGGCCGCCATTTTAGTAAGGCCGCCATTTTAGTAGGGCCGCCATTTTGTGCTCTTCATTTTCACATATAGAGTCAGATCCCTTTCTCTATTCTCATTTCAAAAACTTCTGGTTACAATTGGCTCATTGAACTCAAATTTGGTGTCTCCTGGTCCTTCATTTGCAATTTGATTAATTGGCACAGATTAATTGGCACTGTACTGGGATTCCAGACTCCCCATCAGCGTGTCTGTTCTTATCCACAGTATTTTCAGTACGAATTCCAGGCTCCCCTTATAGAGTGTCTGTCCTTATTCGTACTTAGTTTCTCCCTTGGATTCCAGGTGCCCCAGCAGTGTACCTGTCCTTATCCAACTGGGATTATAC
>NW_015386725.1:169811-171061 GCF_001527695.2 Protobothrops mucrosquamatus | reverse complement strand
TTTACGATTGATACCAGTAAGAGTCCACTGTTATCTGGACGACATTTTGATTCAGTCTTCGTCCGTCCAGACAGCATTGACGGACCTCAAAATGGTGATAAACTTGCTCCAGGACCACGGATTTTCGGTGAATTTTCCAAAGAGCCACTTAAACCCCACAACGAGGCTCTTACACCTGGGGGCCGTCATCGACACCTTGAAATGCCGGGTGTATCTCTCGCAAGATCGCAGGGACGGCATACGGGAGTCGATTCTTCGACTTCGCAGCAGCCGGTCGGCGACGCTGGTCAGTCTCTCCCAGTTGTTAGGGAAGATGATTTCTGCTATAGCGATAGTACCCTGGTCACGGCTCCACACCAGGGAACTACAAAGGTTCATGCTTCCCTTTCAGAGGCGGAACCTCAGTGCTTCGCTCAACAGAGTGGTTCTCCCTCACCACGTGCTACGTTCCCTCAGTTGGTGGCTATCACCAGCCATCCTCAGAGGGCTGTGTTTCAAGGAGCCGGACAGGATTGTCCTCACGACCGACGCCAGCCTGTTCGGTTGGGGGGCTCACATTCAGTCTCACTGGGTACAGTGTCATTGGTCCGCATCAGATCTACGACACAATATAAATTGGCTAGAGTTGAGGGCCATCCATCTAGCGCTCCGACATTTTCACCATCTAGTATCACGGCGACACGTCCTGGTCCTCACGGACAATGTGGCAGCCAAGGGACATATAAATCACCAAGGGGGAACTTGATCTCGGAGCCTGATGTCCGAGGCTCTTTTGTTGGGACTCTGGGCGGAACGGAATCTGGCGTCCATCAAGGCAGACCATATTTCGGGGGTGGCAAACACACAGGCCGATCTCCTAAGCAGATTGACGATAGATCACGCGGAGTGGATCTTCAAAGAAATTTGTCAACGTTTCGGCCTTCCTCTGGTGGACCTCTTCGCGTCCCCGTGCAATGCCCATCTACAACGTTTTTACTCCCATTTTCCGACGGTGGGGGCGGAACGGACGGATGCCCTTCGGTGTCCTTGTCCACAGGGCCTGCTCTACGCTTTTCCCCCTCTACCAATTCTACCAGCGGTAATCCGCAAGATTCTTCAGGAGTGAGCGGAGGTTCTCCTGGTGGCACCCTTTTGGCCACGGAGGCCTTGGTTCGCAGATCTGATGAATCTTTCAATCAGCGAACCTTGGCGGATTCCGTCGGATCAGATTTCCCTCAACCAAGGTCCCATTCTGCATCCCGAGCCCCAGT
>NW_015386725.1:154086-169501 GCF_001527695.2 Protobothrops mucrosquamatus | reverse complement strand
GTTCCGAAGGTTAATTCCCTATTCCATAGGTCACAGGAGATAGTGCTGCCTGATTTCTGCCCCAACCCGTCACATGGATTGGAGCGGCAATGGCATTGTTTGGATGTCCGCAGGGCCCTTAAACATTATATTTCACGGACTGCGGAGTTCAGGAAATCGGAAGCCCTCTTTGTATCTTTCCACGCTTCCACCAAGGGTCGGAAAGTGTCCTCTTCCACTGTTGGGAGATGGATAAAGGCATGCATCGCCGGAGCTTACAAAGCTGAGTCGTTGCCGGTTCCGCGGGGTGTGACCGCCCACTCCACACGGAGCGCGGCTACTTCAGCGGCATGGGCCACTCAGGCTTCCATCGAGGAAGTTTGCAAGGCAGCCACTTGGGCTTCGCCTTCTCCTTTCATTAGGCACTATAAAATTGATAAGTTTGCCTCTGCTGAGGCTTCATTCGGTAGGAGGGTTCTCCAACAGGTTTTACACCAAAGTGCCACTCGGGACCAGTCTACTACCCACCCTCAGGGACAGTAGGCTTTGGTATGTCCCAATGGTGGAGTCTCCATCTCAGTGCTGGAGAAGGGGCGTTGTCTTACCTGAACGCCTTTTCTCAGCACGGAGATGGAGACTCCACCTCCCTCCCTTGTACTTTTTGTATAAGCATGGGGTCAGTTAGTTTGGTGAGCCACAACGTCTTGCTGTCAGTCAATGGCTACGCTCGCGTCAAAGACTGGAGATCAACAGTCCAGGACGGGCATGGCAACTTTGGCTGACTTGATCTGATTGGGCAGGAATACAGTCTACTACCCAATGGTGGAGTCTCCATCTCCGTGCTGAGAAAAGGCGTTCAGGTAAGACAACGCCCCTTCTATTTATTTTGAAACTGACCTTTTTTTTTCTTATGACACGATACTTGCTATTAGCCACAGTGTGGGTCCTTTGCTTTTGGTTGCATGAACAAGTACTTATAGCCTATTTTTTTCTTCTCTCCAGAGTACTTTGCACTTTCTTCACATGTATTACATCATAAAATGAACAGGTGTTGATAATTGCCTTTAAGGGAAAAAATTGAGTTTTGTGTCTGTACAAGAGGACAGCCTCAAAACCTTCAAAATTAAAACCCCAAAAGTGAACTGTTCTTAGGATACAGAGTAAAACTTCCCTGTCAGAAAGCTATGAAACTTATTTCCCCACTGACTTCTATGCAGCTTTGATGAGACAAGTTGCACTTCCAACTGAAAATGTGTGCAGATTCAACAATAATACAAGTATTGGTAGGATAACTATGGCTGTGCTGTTTATAGCATTGCTCCCGAAGATATCTGTCAGTATTATCAGCAAAATATTGCTGTATGACAACGATTATAGGGCTAATCAAAAACGTATAGAGAAAGGTCAGAAAAATAGTGCCCAATTCTTTGTGCTGCTCTTTTACTATTCATAATACTGTGCCTAGTAGATTCCTGTTGTGCATTACTAAAATATGAGTATATATGGATTTTAAATTCCCCCGGAAATTTCTCATTTAAATATGGAAAGTTATTCAGAATCACTGAGAAATCTTTCATCTCCAACATAGTAGGTAGGAAACAAAAAGCATTAAATTCCTGCTTCTGAATCTAGTTTAATTAGGCTGGAATCCACCCTAATCTTCAAATAGTATTAAAGTTTGGGGGTGGCAATTAATTAATCAGTGGAATGAGTTGCCTCCAGACATTGCAGGTGCTCCAACACTGGAGTTTTTAAAGAAGAGACTGAACAACAATTTGTCTGAAATGGTATAGGGCAGGGGTAGGCAACCTTGGCTCTTTTATGACTCGTGGACTTCAACTCCCAGAATTCCTGAGGCAGCTATGCTCTGGGAGGTGAAGTCCACGAGTCATAAAAGAGCCAAGGTTGCCTACCCCTGGTATAGGGTTTCCTGCTTGAGCAGGAGGTTGGACTGAAAGACTGACAAGGTCCCTTCCAACTCTGTTATTCTGATATTCTGCTTCAGCTAGCCGAATAGAGTATGAAATGCTTTGCAAAAGGGAGAGAATGATAAATACCTAAGGGCGTGAGATACAAGATTGCATCCTGTACTCTACCACTTTTTCTCTTCCTCCTCTCATAGGGAACGAGTTTCTTCTAGATGTCTTGCAAGTCCACCATTATAAGTGGTAGCAGAGTGCTAAAAGCAAGAAACAAAGAAACCGTGGCTCAGATTTTTCAAATTGCTTTAAAAGCACCAAACTTTTATGGCAATTAATGACTCACACCTTTCAGTACTCTCACAGCCACAAAAAAAGCTTACCAGGTTAACATATAGCAGGGCTAAACATCTATAAAGACCTTCCTGTGTTCTATCCTAGTTTCTGCATCTTTTTAGAAGGCAAAGCATTGAAGGTTCTCATTAAGTTGACAATAGAGCGCAATGCGTTTTCCCTTACCCACTCCCCTGCAAAATGGGAATACTAGATAAAATCATTCATAGTTCCAGTAGCTTTTCCTTCTTCAGACATCTAAAGATTATTGCCTCTTTGCGCAGAGTACTTTTTCGGAGAGAATTCCTCACTTTTTTCTGAATTAAAAAAAAGTGATTTGGTTCTTCATACATGGATTGAAACAAATTATTGTTTGTTTATTTCTTCCATGCACCATAAAGGTTTATACAAGAGTAGAACATTCCAGAAGGATGAAACTTTTGGGGCCAAAGTAGCAAGGCTTTGTATGATGGGCTTTTCTTCTCTTAAACTTTATCCCTGACATAGTTCAGCCAACTATCTAGCCATTGGGAAAAATTCAGCTCCTCACTCCTGTTATAGCTCAGCAGGATGGGACAGGATGGACTCAACCAAGCAAAGCACAGAAGAAATATACAGTAGATGATTTCATGTAAAATAAATGCTAAATGTCAAAGCACAATTTAAATATTGTATGTTAAATATTTTAACATTATTTCTTTTATTTTTCTAGTCCATGTATGAAAGACAAGGGATTGCTGTGATGCCACCAACAGTACCTGGAAGTTCTCAAGGCCCATTTCTGGGTGTGCCACGAGGTACAGTAAGAAGACAAAAATCAATAGGTAAGATATTATATACACATCAGTAAGAGATACTATCTTCTTTTATAATAAATTGCTATTATATGAGAATATCAATTTATTATTATCTTTGTCTATAACCCTGGAACTAATTTTTTTTAAATGTCATAATGGATTGTGATGATTAGAACTTTAGTTAATACAATGAAAGAACTGGTTTTTGGTGTTCTGCTGGAAAATTTTAAACAACATGCTATGCAACCTCTTTTCCTGATTAATACTTAACTTCTAAGTTTCCAGCATGAAGTTTAGAATCTCATTCAACATTTAGCAGCCTTAATGGATCAGTTCTTATAATATTTGGATAAACATTTCACAATTCCTCTAAATTATCCTTTTTGTCATGCATTATGAATTTTTATTTTTTTTCATGCGTAGCAACCTGTTCCTTAATGGTCCCAGTGCAGAAATACATGTTTTTTTAAAGTGCTTCATTTTCTTTTTAATTTTGCATGATCTCTTTTTATGCACGCTTTAGAAAAAGAACAATTGTCTGCAGGAATTTACAAGGTTCAGTACACAAAAGATAAATGAAAAGTCCCTGAATCAAGTTCTAACACAGTAATACTACAATAGACATATTATAAAACTGTATGATTCACAGTGTAAATAATATTACATTTATTTTATGTACGATTATGTTGGATTTGAAAGAAATGACAATTTAAACATTATAGCTTTTTTTTAAAGGGGTAACAGAAGAAGAACGGCAATTTTTGGCTCCTCCCATGCTCAAGTTTACTAGAAGTCTATCAATGCCAGATACTTCAGAAGATATTCCCCCTCCGCCACAGGCTTTACCTCCATCACCTCCACCTCCTTCTCCTTCTCTTTACAACTCTCCCAAATCTCCAGTATCTAGAATGTATGGCACAATTAAGCCTGCTTTTAATCAGAATTCAGGTTCAAAGACAGCTATTTCAGGTAGGTCTGAAATCATGGGGACCGTGATCAGAGACAAAAGCATGTATTACCGGAGAGAAATGGACCGTTATTCTCTAGATTCTGAGGACTTATACAGCAGAAATGCCGCAACTCAGGCCAACTTCAGAAACAAGAGAGGTCAGATGCCAGAGAATCCTTATTCAGAAGTTGGAAGAATAGCCAGCAAAGCGATGTATGTTCCAGCCAAGCCAGCCCGACGGAAGGGAATGCTAGTGAAACAATCTAATGTTGAGGACAGTCCAGAAAAAACTTGCTCCATTCCCATTCCGACCATTATCGTGAAAGAGCCATCCACCAGCAGCAGTGGGAAAAGCAGTCAAGGAAGCAGCATGGAGATTGACCCCCAGTCTTCAGAGCAACCAGGACAGCTGCGACCTGAAGACAGCTTGACAGTCAGTAGCCCCTTTGCAGCTGCTATTGCTGGAGCGGTGAGAGATAGGGAGAAAAGATTAGAAGCGAGGCGCAATTCTCCAGCTTTCCTTTCCACAGATTTGGGAGATGAGGATATTGGACTAACCCCTCCAACTCCACGTATGAGACAGTCTAAGTTTAGCGATGAAGGGCTCTTTGGTAATGAAGAGGGCTTCAGGCAGCTTGTATCGCCATCTCCTATCCCAGCACCTAGAGAGACCGAAAATATTTTCAATGGTAGCGAATCAAATAACCAAAACGACGCAAGGACACCAAACTCTTCAGTCCAAACCACAGCGAGCTCTGAGAACAATGCATTGACAACCCAAAATACTGGTTTAGATAATTATGTTCATCCCCTGACAGGGAAAATACTGGACCCCAATTCCCCTTTAGCCCTTGCCCTCTCTGCCAGAGACAGAGCCATGAAAGAGCAAAGCCAGCCGATTCCAGGGAAAGGAGACTCTAGCAAAGCAGATCTCAACAAGCCCCTTTACATCGATACAAAGATGAAACCCAACGTTGAAGCTCCATTTCCAGCAACAGCTACCATTGCTAGGCAAAATACACGTGGTCCACTGAGGCGCCAGGAGACGGAGAATAAATATGAGATGGATGCTGCAAAAGAAAGGAGGCCTGAAGAGAAAAAGAACATGCTAATAAATATTGTGGATACCTCACAACAAAAGTCAGCCGGTTTGCTCATGGTTCATACGGTGGACACAGCACAAGCCAGCGATAAACCTGAGAAAGAAGAGAAAAGTGCTGAGATGGAGGTGAATGTTGAAAAGCCTCCGTCGGAGATGCAGGAAGAGACAGAAGCAGCAGAAAGTGGATTGGATGACCCTGGCGTGCTTCCGCCACCGTCCCCGTCCTGCAAAACAATTGTAGCTGTTAGTTCCATCGATGATCCGATCATTTTGCCATTTCGTATTCCCCCTCCCCCTTTTGCTTCGGTTGATCTTGATGAAGACTTTATCTTTACTGAGCCATTACCTCCTCCTTTAGAGTTTGCTAACAGTTTTGATATTCCTGATGACAACTCAGTCCCAGCCTCTGTCTCAGCCCTAACAGACTTGGTCAAACAGCGAAAAAATGGAACTCTGCCTGCTTCATTTAATCCTATTCAGCCCTCAGATTCATTAGACAGTAAGAAGTCAGGGGGTCTTTCAAACTGTTTGCCTCCCTCATTTTTGCCACCCCCTGAAAATTTTGATAATGTCCCTGACTCTGGGATTGAAGAGGTGGACAGTCGAAGTAGTAGTGACCATCAACTAGAGACAACCAGCACTATCTCAACTGTGTCCAGCATCTCTACCTTGTCCTCTGAAGGTGGTGAGAACTTGGATACTTGTACAGTCTATGCAGATGGGCAAACATTTCTGGTGGACAAACCCCCAGTACCTCCTAAGCCAAAAATGAAGCCCATAATCCACAAAAGCAATGCACTTTATAAAGATGCACTCATTGAAGAAACTGTGGATAGTTTTCTTATTCCTCCTCCAGCCCCGCCTCCTCCTCCTCCTCCAATCAGCGCACAGCCCAGTATGGCTACTGTTGTACAGCAAAGGACCTCTAAGCTCTGGGGCGATGTCACAGAAATTAAAAGCCCAGCTCTCTCAGGCCCAAAGGCAAATGTTATTAGTGAACTGAACTCAATACTGCAGCAAATGAACAGAGAAAAATCCTCAAAGCCAGGAGAAGGATTGGAGTCCCCTCCAGGGACAAAAGTTGCCAGTCTTAGTACAAGGTAAATGCAACTTCAAGTTTTTAAAGCGTTTCTATTGCTTGTCAGTTTGAACTTATCTTGTTTTTACAGCACACGGAGATGTAATTCTGTTAAATCATATTTAAATATAGTAATTCCAATATGTTCACTTTTTCCATTCCGATCTATTGAAAAGTTAAATGCATAATAACCTTACCTTTTCCCTTATGAATGTAGATACAGTGCATTCAGAAAGTATTCAGACCCCCTTCACTTTTGTCAAGTTTGTTATGCTGCAACCTGATTCTACAGTTGTTGAAATTCTTTTTTTTTTCTCATTAATCTATACTCAGTACCCCATAATGACAAAGTGAAAACAGAATGTTAGAAATGTCTGTAAATTTATTAAAAAGAAAAAAAAACCCTGAAATATCATGTTGGCATAAGTATTCAGACCCTTCACTCAGTACTTTGTTGAAGTACCTTTGGCAGCAAGTACAGCCTCGAGTCTTTTGGGGTAGGATATGACAAGCTTTGACCTCATGGCTTTTGCTCTGCTACAGTATGCATTGTCAGCTGTGAGGCCTTCTGTAGAGAGGTGTGTGCCTTTCCAAATCATGTCCAATCAATTTAATTTACCACAGGTTGACTCCAGTCAAGATGTAGAAACATTTCAGTAGGGATCGAGAGAAATGGGAGGCAGCTGAACTAAATTTCAAGTGTTGTTGCAAAGGGTCTGAACACTCAACGCCAGTATGATATTTCAGTTTTTTTCTTTTTAATAAATTTACCGACATTTCTAACATTCTGTTTTCACTTTGTCGTTATGGGGTAATGAGAAAAAGAATGGATTTCAACAACTGTAGAATCAGGCTGCAGCATAACAAAATTGACAAAAGTGAATCCACTGTAAATACAGCTAGAGATATAAAATATGTAAGTAGAGGCTGAGATCCTAAGGTTTAATTCCATGCATAAATCAATGTTTTTTTCTGATTCCTACTATCCAGAACCTGATCCTGAAAATCTAAGTGCCCTTTGGAATAGCATGGAGTGATGTAAAAAAATAATAGGAAAAGAAATTATAATCCTACATAAGCATGTATAAATGTTTTCTAATCATACCTGGGACGGTTTCATCCATTTTTTAATAAAGAACATTTATATTGTAGCTATGCTACCGACTACAAATTAACTTGTTTGAAATACCAGGTATGGTATTAGAGCTGCAAAATGTTTGTTTTATAGGTGTAATGATCAACCACTCCTTTGCTTATTTGCTTATTTGTTAAGGCATTGTATAAGTTTAACCAATTCAGTTGGTATAATATATACAATAATTCAGAGACATGAATATATATAAAGGGAGTTGAATTAGTTGGCTTGAACTGTTTGGATAGGAAATCTGTGAAATTTGACACTTAGGCTTTTAATAAACTGGCCTATTGTTAATAAGGTAAACATTTGCTAGATAGAACTTGTCAGAATCAGCTCTATTTCTGAACATTTCATTTTATGGATTTATGGATTTTTATTTCGTATAACAAAGCTTACTGAAGTTACAAAATTTCTAGAGACTTTGGAGAGGCCCATTCATTTGGTGATGGCTAGCATCAAAACTTAGAGAAAGTATAATCCAGACATGTCAAACACAAGGCCTGGGGGCCGGATGCGGCCCGCGAAGTGGTTTCATGTGGCCCACGAAGCCATCCTGGAAACAGTGAGGGAACGGCCCCTGCTGCCTTGGCCCTGGCTCAGGCCAGCCAGGAGCCAATGTACAATTTTGTGGTGGCCATCTTGGCACTTGCCCCGGTGAACCATGCCTTGGCATTTGCCCCGGTCCCACCCCCTTCTGCCAGAGACCCTCAGATCTGTCCCACTCCTGCCCAGGGCCCCACAGGCACCCTTGACACGAATGAGGTAGAACTGGCCACGCCACCCAGTAGGCCACACCCACTCCATCCACGCCCACCCAGTAGGCTGCACCCACTCTGGCCACACCCACCCGGCCCCCCAAGGGCAACCACAATGCTGATGTGGCCCTCAGTGAAATTGAGGTTGACACCCCTGGTATAATCCAAGACACAGGAATTAATGTATGAAAACAAAAATTCTGTATCCAAGGGTGATTTATTTATGGTGTTCCACCTGAGTCTTTTACCAGATGGTGCCAAATATTAAGTGACAGAGAAATGGCACAGATGCTTCTCCAGTTTCTTGTACATTTTATAGAAATATCCTAAAGGGAGCCTAGAAGTACAACTGCTGAATTTTTTCAAGAGTTCCTTTACGAAGTAGGGTGGAGGTCACAATTTTAAATGGCATCAGTTCTAGCTATACTTCACTGTACTTTTCAATATAGTGAGGAGATGCATTCTTCTAGAGTGCTTCCTGTGATATACAGTATATTTATGTAACATAGTCTGCAGTTTCTGGCAGATTTAACCTGCAACTTATAATTACACAGTTACATCCTAATTTAAAAAAACAAACAAACAAAAAACCTGAAACAGGAAAATAAGAGTTTACATGTTTTAGAAAACTTGAATTGGTTTTGCTATGATAGGAATTGCTTTAAGGAAAGAAAGAAGACTTTAAAAGAATAAAAATGATTAAAAGAAACAAGAAAATGTCTATAATGCATAGAAAGCAATATGGTTCTTAAACACAGCATTACATTGCGACCACATGAAATAATATTACTTTGATGCCCAGCTTGATACATTTTATCAGTTCAGGATTGTAAATGCAGGGTGACATTCTTTCCATCATAAAACATTTTTTCCTAACCCCATGCTTGGTAAATCCTTCATTCTTTATATTTATATTTGTATATATTTATATTCCAGTTTTGGATTTGGATTTCAAGTTCACATTCATAAGTTTAAGCCACAATGGGAAATATTGTATAAAAATAATAATTTCTTAGTTGCTAGTATCTGAAGTAGAATGTAAAAAAAAATCAAAATATAGTGATTTATTAAATCATAATCATTGTATATCCCGAGCATCCTTGATAATAGAAATAACATTGTTTTGTTGTTTCAATCAAGAATCCAATAATTGACCAGATCCTTCTACTCATTCTAAATTCTCTGCTTTTCAGTACTAAGCATAGAAAGGGATATGAGTTCCTGTTTAACTGACATAAAGCACTATATAATTATTGTATAGGTTGTTTTATATGTACTGCGAATTGACTTAATATCTCTCTTCATCTGTTTTATAAAAATTGTTATTTTAATAATGATGTATTTAAATACCATCTTGAATAATTACAATCACTTTTTCTTATAGTAATTGAAAAAAAGTCTGCCACAGAACAATTATTGCAATAGAGCTACTACAGCTTTTATCTATCCCTTCAACTAAAGATTGATATACTAAAAATAATCAAATCAGGAAGAAATATAGCATGAAGTTGGGGGGAAACTATATGTTTGCTGCAAAGGATTTGAGTCACATATATCTACCAAATTAAATTCTGATATATAAGCTTGTAGTGCTTTATATATATATAAAGTCCTATAAGTTATATCTATCTGGAACAAGCTAATGAAATATCTAAAACTTGATAAAATCTTCAGACACAGCTCTTTTGATTCACCGGGAAATAAAAAGTTATTCAAAACACATGAATGGGATTGCAGTCACCTATTAGGAACAGATTTGCACCCTAGTGGAGTATAATGATCCAGTGGTGATGCTGGACAGTCACTAAAACATTGGTGGCAGAGATACTTACTTTAATACTTACCTGATTAATGGCTTACCTGGTGAAAAGAGCCCTGGCATAGCCTTACCCCAAGATAAAACAGCTTTAGTGCTTGCTGCCTGCTGCCAGTGCTAAGACGTTTTATAATAATAATAAAGTTGGAAGGGACCTTGGAGGTCATCTAGTCCAACCTCCTACTCAGGCAGGAAACCCTATACCATTTCAGTTTTGTCATATACTTTCCCAAAACATATTTTTATATTGCTTGCATTCTGGTAAGTCTTTCCAACTTGGCAGCCACATGTCTAACTAAATAGTGTATAATCTTACATGGCCACAACCAAGTAGAAGTCTGCCTAGTCTTCTGCTATCTTTGACCAGAGGTAGGACACTCCTGCCTTAGTTGCATTTGGCATCAACCATTAAGTGAGCAGGCCCATGAGATGGCCTAGGGCCCACATTGTGGAATACATATCACTAGGGTTCAAGCAAGCCCTCTCTTCACTAGAGTTTAGAAAGGGATTCAAACATATTTTTTCCTTTAAACATTTCTGCTTTAATGTTTTTATTTCATCTCTGTTGCGTTTTAATGTTGTTTTTATAAATACCTTTGCCGTTACTGAAAGCAACCCAGGGTCATTAATGGAGTGCTTTTGACATATAGCGTTCTATGTAAATAAATAGGAACCTGCAGTGAAAATGGGTTTTAAGAAATATTGAGTGAAAGATACATGCTTTATATATAGTACTGAAGAAATGGAAGCAATTTGAATCAAAGGAATAGGAGGGATGTACAGATTAGCAGCAAGGAAATTAACTGTTTAAGGATGACAAAAGTCCAGAGAGATCACAGACAGAGAACTGAAGGCCACGCAGTTAATGGGAACAGAGCTCTTCTCAAACTGGTACACTCCAGATATATTGAGATTAAAGTTTCTCAAATTCCTAGCTAGTGTGACCACTAGAAAGATAATTTGCTTTTAAATTCTTCTGAGAAAGAATTCTTAGAATTTTGACATAGGGGATGTATCATTTCATAATTTTACAGTCTTCTTACAGCTTCTGGTGTGAATGAGTCTGATGGGTGTTTCATAAAGCAATATTTCAGATCCAATGCTTGAGGCAGCAAGGATGGCATTTCTTCATGGCTTGGTGTGCCTGGATCAGCGAAGACTTGGGAAGACTTCCAAGCAGCACCACTGAACTTTTGAGAGGAACAGCCTCCTTGATGTGCAAACCGGCTGTAGGCCAATGGAATTGTTTGCCTGATCCTTGTGGCTGTGTTCATTTGCTGCTGCAGCTGTAGAAGAAAGGTCCAGCGACCCTTTAAAAAAACCTGTATCCCATCATGTATGCCTTTGTCTGATACTGAAAATGGCTTCTTGTTTACATCCTTCCCTATTTACAAATGTGCTTTTTGCACTTGAGAAAAATAACAGTAAAATCTGGCAGAATCTATGTTAATGAACCCACTTAATTAATATGAAATATTATTGCAGCTGACAAAAACATCTCATTTCAGAGGAACAAATGATAGCAAATGAATATTAACTACTCAGATGCTGCTTCTGTATTGCTGTTGAGATTGTATTTACTCAGCATTTCACTCTAATGCAGGGGTGTCAAACTCAATTTCATTGAGGACCACATCAGCATTGAAGTTGCCCTTGGGGGGCCGGGTGGGTGTGGCCAGGGTAGGTGCAGCCTATTGGGTGGGTGTGGATGGAGTGGGTGTGGCCTATGGATGGGCATGGCCAGGTCTACATCGTTCGCGTCAAGGATGCCTGTGGGAGCCTGGGCAGGAGTGGGACAGATCTGAGGGTCTCTGGCAGAAGGGGGTGGGACCAGGGCAAGTGCCAAGGCATGGTCCGCTGGAGGGGCCTCACTGTTCCTCTCAGGCCATGCGGGGGGGCTGGCTGGTGGTGCAGGCTGCCCAGAGCCCTGGGCAGCAGAGGTCAAATGCCCAGCCTGGCCCTCGAGCACCTGCAGCACCAAGCCCAGCCCCACTTCCCCAAGGGGGTGCCCAGCTGCACTTACCTCCTCCTCAAGACTGCTGCTGCTGTGCTTGCTCTCCTTAGCCAGGTTGCTCATGATGGGTACGAGGGCATAGTCAGAGGGAGGCCCATTCCCTCTCCATGGGAGTAGACCCAGCTTTGTATCCAAAGCTTCCTTAGCAATAGAATAAGAGACCCTCCAGGATAGGCCAGGAAGAGGGGGCAAGGGGATGGTGAAAGGGCAGCAGGACAGGACTAAGGCAGGACTTCCCTCAGACCCTCCCTCTCCTTCTTTCCTTCCTTCCTGGTGGGAAAATATTTGAGATGAGGGAGGAAGAAAAACAGGCAAGAAACGTAGCTGAGGAGGTGTCACCCTTTGTGAGGAATGAAGAAATGCACCATCGCCTGAAGTGGCCAGCACATGGCCCTCACCTACTTCACATATGTGGCTTGGTGGGCTCTGGGGGAGGGAATGCCATGAGCAGCGTGAGAGTCAATGTTACCTGCGCAATGCTGCCCAGCCGCCAGCCTGCCCGGTTTCAGCAGGCAGCGAGGCGCTCTCCTCACAGCACCAAGAGGCTAAGCCAGGCGGCGCGAATCCGAAAAGAAGCGCGGCGACGCCCAGCCCCCAGCCTGTCTGGTCTCGGCAGGCAGCAGGGCACTCTCCTCACAGTGCTGAGAGGTTGATCCCCTCCTTTGTGGCAGCCTCTCAAATATTGGAATATTGCTATCATGTCATCCCTAGTCTTTCTTTTCACCAGACTAGACATACCCAATTCCTGCAACCGTTCTTTATATGTTTTAGCCTCCAGTCCCCTAATCATCTTTGTTGCTTTTTTCTGCATTCTTTCCAGAGTCTCAACATCTTTTTAATAATCAATAATTAAGAACCAAAACCAGAAGCAATATTCTAAGTGTGGTCTTACCAAGGCTTTATAAAGTGGTATTAACACTTCATGTGATCTTGATTCTATCCCTCTGTTAATGCACCTAGGATTGAATTGGCTTTTTTGGCTGCTCTCACACACTGCTGGCTCATATTTAAGTGATTGTTCACTAGGATTCTAGGATCCCTCTCACTGTTATTGGTTGTATTCATTCCATGACCACATATATTTATTTTGTATTGCTTTAACTGCTTTTAATTTGTTTTTATGTTTTATGATGTACACTGTCCTAAGTCCTGTTGAGATGGGCAGCTATAGAAATCAAATGAATAAATACATTTCCCTATCTTTATTAAATATATGACCAAAGATTCAGATTCCCCTACACCAAATGGTGATCACACGATCTCAGTCTACTATGATGGCTGTAAACACTGTCAGTGGCAAAGTGCCTGTCAGAACCCTCTCTTTCTATGGGCATGGGTTTTCTTATCCTTTCCAGGTTCTGCCAAACTCCGGGGAGGGAGGGAAGCTTGGGGTGCTGATGTGTATTTCCTTTGCTTTGTTTTCAGTTCTATCTTCTCTTGATGTTTCTCTAACGGGATGAGAATAGAATGTGCCTCTGGCCATCTGTCTTATCTCCGGCGGCGGAAGAAACAGCGCACACACCTACCAGTCTTGGAAGTGGCGCCTAATCATTCTGTTCCCACAGTGCTTTCACACCTGTGGATTGACCTGTTTGAATCGTCCAGATGGACAGTTGGGGTGGGGCTACTATGGACACTTTTGATTACTTGATTTGCGCAGGAAATGCTCAGATCCTGTCTTCTATTCCTGCTGTCAACATCTCCCAATAAAAGTTCCTTTTGAAATGATGCCATCTCAAGAATTCTGCTTTCTTGGGAGGACTGATTGAGGTGGGTCCTTACATTAGGCAGGATCTGCAAAGTGGTCAAACCAGAAGGAAAACCCCTACCGCGGGAACCATGCAAAAATGTCGAACCATGGTGGTGAGAGAGGAGAAGGCAATCTTGGAGGGGAAGCTCCACCTCAGACTGGCCTGACCGAGAGCAGCTCGGATTCCTCTGGTTCACCTGACGAGGCCGTAACCAGAGAAAGTTGGGAGAAACCAAGATATTCGATGGGCGTTGGAAAGAAAGAAGACTGGGAGGCAAAAGTCAGGAAGGTAACCCTTAAGCATGGCAGTCACCAGCCGGGGTGGAAGCTAGAGATGGAGAGGTAATTCAACCTCAGCAAGGAGGATGACGAGAGAACGGCCTGATCTGACTGCTTTCTCAAGCAAGCCATCAACCTGATGGTGGAAGCTTTCAAGTCCCTAAAAGAGGACTTGAAGGAGGAGGAGGAAGGAAGATCCATTACGAGGCTCAATAGCCATGGGGATGAAAAAGAAGAGTGTCGGGAGAGCGAGTTGGCAAACCCAGGCCTCTCTACCAGCACATCAGAGGCTGCGGAGGCCATGGCAGTGGTTGCCACCCCAGGATGAGCAACCCTAGCTGTCACCAGGCCAGATGGCAGAGAACCCACCGACCCGGCTGAAAATTCCCACCCTTGGGAGTGAAATACAGCAGGACGCCTCAACAACTGGGGGTTTTCCTAGCCAATGTCCTGAATTACATAGAGGAATATGGCCAAGATATCCCCAGTGACAACGGATGGTGAGGATTGTAACCATGGCCCTGGAGGGAGCAGCCATCCGGTGGATGGTGACCCTGCATAATGGCGACGCTCCCAAGCTGTAGAACTTCAATCATGGCTGCTTTATGGAGGAGGTTTGAGGATCCTTTAGCTGACTGGAAGGCTAGGGAACACATCAAAATGGTGAGACAAGGTCATCGCCTGGTAGCCGAGCATACGGAGGAATTTAGAGACCTAGCAAGTAGACTCAACTGGCCCGAGTATGTCCTACTGGCCATTTCAAAGACGGGCTGAACGACGACCTGTATCACGCCTGTATTCCTAGAGGAGATCCAGACTGACTCTATGACTGGTGTATCCTAGCCGAAGAAGCTGAGATCGACCAAGCCCGAAGGCAGTGATGTCTGGGGCAAATCTGGAGATGTTCCCCCTCAGGCGGAAAATGAGATACGGCAAGGCCATCCCCCACAATGCCACGCTCGACGGCTTGCTTCAAGTGTGGCAAGGAGGGGCACCGAGCTGTGGAATGCCACTCGAAGACTCCTGTGTGAAAACCCGACTGAGCCAGTGGAGGGAAGCCTGGGAAGACTCTGCAGCAACCCAAAGAGACCACCATGAAGAGCACTGAGGTCTCGAGATCCAACCTCTCCGGAATCCCAGAGGAACCGGCTTCAGCTGGAAAACCACCTGAATCCTCTGACAGCGACTCGGAAGATGAACCCCTGGTAAGTGGACCCATTGCGCCCCTCACCCGAACCATAGAACTGTTGAGTGCAGGTATTCTGAGGAAGGTATCCCTGAATGTCCTAATGGACTCGGGTTGCACCAGTGCCTCAGAAGCCCAACCTTGGTGAGGAACTTAGGAATCCCTGTGAAGATGCTGAAGTCAATTTCATTTGGCCAGTTAGATGGGTCCATTGCAGGGGGGATCCCAGCCACCTTTGCTACTTAGCCCATCCAACTCATGCTGGGGGATCACACAGAGACTTTGACTTTTATAGTGACCCCAGGGATGGAATGGCCCCT
>NW_015386725.1:39621-153129 GCF_001527695.2 Protobothrops mucrosquamatus | reverse complement strand
TTTTAGCGCTGGGTTTCATACAGCTGGCAAAACCAAAAATGGTGGCTCCAGTATTATTCTGGGAAAAGAAAAATGGGTCTCTTCGCCTCTGCATGGATTACAGGTCCTTAAACGCAGTGAGCGAAAATAAAATCTACCCCCTGCCACTAATGAAGGATATGCTGGCCCACCTAGCAAAGGGGAAAATATTCTCAAAATTAGACCTAAGGGTGGCATATTACCAGGTTAGGATTAAAGAAGGGGACAAATGGAAGACAGCATTTAGCTGCCCCATGGGCTGCTTCCAATTCAAAGTATTCCCATTTGGACTACAGGGAGCGCCAGCAGTCTTCATGCAACTGATTAATGAAATCCTCCAGGAACACCTCTACAAGGGGGTCCTTGTGTACCTGGATGACATCTTAATTTTCACCGAGATGAGAGAGGAGCACGTAAAACTAGTCAGGGCGGTGCTGAATAAATTGCGGGCCGCTCAACTTTATGCCAAGCTGTCAACGTGTGAATTCCATAAAGAAAAGATTGATTAGGATACCGCATAATGGGATAGAAATGGATCCAGAGAAAATCAGGGCAGTGCTGGAATGGGCACCACCACGCATGAGGAAACAATTATAAAGTTTCCTGGGATTCGCTAATTTATGCTGTCAATTCATCCCCTCTTTTGCCCAGATCGTGCTTCCTAATACAAACTTGCTAAAAATGAGAGGGGAGGGAAAATCAAAACCTAGCCAACCACTAAAATGGACCATGGAATGTCAAGCCACATTCGAAAAGCTGAAAAGACTTTTTGCAGCTGAGCTGGTCTTGAAACACCCAGACACAGAGAAGCTTTTTGTCATACAAGTGGATGGGAGCGATGTAGCAGTAGGCGCAGTGCTGCTCCAAGAAAACCAAGAGGGCAAACTGCAGCTTTGTGTTTACACATCCAGAAAGCTCACGAAAATGGAACAGAGATGGGCAGTGTGGGAGAAAGAAACTATGCAGTGCACTGGGCCCTCCTCACATGGAGGCACTTCTTGGAAGGGAGTAAAATCCCCTTCCAGGTATGGACTGACCCCAAGAACCTTGAAGCCTTAAAAAAAAACCAGAAATTTGTCACCATAACAAGCGAGATGGTCTCAACATTTCCACTGATTCAACTTCACCATCAAATACTTACCTGGGGGAAAGAATTTCTTAGTGGATGCTTTATCAAGGTTGCCACAATATAACAGTACCAAAACAGAAGTAATAGACCCCCTCATGCCATCTAAACAATTAGAGACCCCAGTAACCACACGCTTGCAAGCAAAGAAACCAAAGCCCCTGGACAGCAAAGCAGGAGCAGAATTCAGACAGGCTCTGGAAATGGATGAATGGTTCCTGAGTCACAAAAATCTCTGCTCGATGAATGATGGACTGCCTTGGGTGGGGGGAAAACTATATGTGTCCAAAGCCCAGAGAGTGAAATTTATGCATCTATGTCATGTCTCAAAGATGGCTGGACATTTTGGATTCATAAAAATGCTCCATCTAGTAAAGAGGCAATTTTGGTGGCCGCCCATAAAGAAAGACATTGAAAGCTATGTGGCTAGCTGCCACATCTGTGTGGCGGCAAAACTGAGACAGGGCAGAACACCGGGACTGTTACAAGCGGTAACAAGCCCATCAGCACCTTGGCGGGAAATTTCCAAGGACTTTATAGTGGAGTTGCCAGAGAGCACAGGGAACATGGTCATTTGGGTGGTAACTGACCTGTTATCTAAACAGATGCATTTCATTCTGTGCACCAAGATTCCTACGGCCAAGGCTCTAGCCAAGATATTTGTACAACATATCTACCGACTACATAGGGGCCCTCAATGCATAATCTCAGATGGGGGGGTGCAATTCACTTCAGAGTTCTGGAAAGCGTTTTTGGACCTCGTGGGGACTGCCCAGGGCCTGTCATCTAATCATCATCTGCAAATGAATGGTGGGACAGAACGTTCAATCTCAGTATTGGAACAGTACTTAAGATGTTTTATTAATTATCAACAAGACAATTGGACCGATCTATTTCCTTTCGCGGAAGTGGCTTACAACAACGTGGTTCATTCCAGCACAGGCTATTCCCCATTCCAAGTGGCAATGGGATAAAGTTTCAACCCAATGCCCGAACTGCCTGTCAACGACCCCACCATCCCCTCCATAAAGGAGTGGATTACACAACTTCAGAATACATGGCCAGTAGTGAGAAAAGCATTAGATGAGGCTAGGGAAGCATATAAAGTGCAAGCAGATAAGAAGCAGGTTGAACCTAAGCCATTTAAAGTGGGAGAGAAAGTATACTTGTCCACAAAATACTTAAAATCATTGCAGCCATCAAAGAAATTATTACCAAAATTTGTTGGACTGTTTCCTATAAAAAGAATTATACACCCAGTAACCGTAGAATTAGACCTCCCAAAAACTCACCCGGTCTTTCATTGTAGCCTGCTCAAACATGAGTTGAACTCACTTCTAAAGCCAGCTGCGATTCCTCCTCCTTCACCTATTATGGTAGAGCGAGAACAGCATTTCGAGATCAGAGAGATCCTAGATTTCAGAAAACATCATGGGTCCACCCAATACCTGATAGCCTGGAAGAATCTCCCCTCTTCCCAAACGAGTGGGTCCATAAACAATATGTCAGAGCCCCTAGGTTGTTAAAAAGTTCCACTCCCAGTACCCTGACAAACCCGACTAATCTATTTGTAATTTTCTCTCCCTATTGTTGTTTTGTTTTTATCCAGATGGATCTCTCATTTTTTAAAGGGGGGGAAGCATGTCAGAATCCTCTCTTTCTATGGCCCTGGGTTTTCTTATCCTTTCCGGGTTCTGCCAAACTCCAGGGAGGGAGGGGGAAGCTTGGAGTGCTGATGTGTATTTCCTTTGCTTTGTTTTCTACTCTATCCTCTTTGATGTTTCTCTAACGGGATGAGAATGGAATGTGCCTCCGGCCATCTGCCTTATCTCCGCCCATGGAAGAAACGGCACAGATACCTAATAGCCTTGGAAGCGGCGCCTAATCATTCTGTTCTTACGGTGCTTTCACATCTGCGGATTGGCCTGTTTGAACCATCCGGATGGACAGTTGGGGTGGGGTTGCTATGGACACTTTTGATTACTTGATTTGCGCGGGAAACCCTCAGATCCTTCCTTCTATTCCTACTGACAACATCTCCCAATAAAAGTTTCTTTTGAAATGACGCCGTCTCAAGAGTTCTGCTTTCTTGGGAGGACTGATTGAGGCGGGTCCTTACAATGCCCAAAATTGGATCATGTGACCACAGGGATTTTGTGATAGTCATAAGTGCAAGAACCAGTCATCAAGTTATTTTTACAGCACCATAGTAATTTTTGATAGTCATTTTTTTTTAAAATAAATTTTTATTTATTTTTCATTAAAAAACAAAAACAAATCTTTTATCATAATATTAACCAAAAAAGAATCAACACTAATCAATACATTCACGGACGTGTCTGGTGTCCCCCTCCTGCACCACCCTCTTCCACTTGCCTACACCTTCCTCCTCCCATCCTACCACCACTCCTCCTTCCTCCCTCTTTCCTACCTCCCTTTCTCACTCAACCATCCCGTCTGTGCAGTTGGGGTATCACCGGGCACCTCCTTAAAACATCATACCTATATATACATATAAATCTATAGTACAAACCTACCCCTTTCCCCCCTCCNTTAAAAGCTACATAATAATTTTTCAATTCATACTTTCTCTGAATATAATCTATCCATCTTCTCCATATTGAGATAAATTTTTCCTGAGAATGATCCTTCAGGTACGCGGATATTTTTGCCATCTCTGCAAGATATGATACTTTCTGTCTCCAATCATCCATAGTTGGTAATATCTTTTTTTTCCAATTTTGAGCAACTAGTATCCTTGCTGCTGTTATACAATACAACATCAATTTCATTTCTTTTTGATCCAAATTATCCATGATACCCAATAAAAATAACTGCGGTGTAAATTTTATCTTTTTCTTAAAAATCTGTTGTATATTCCACCAAATCTTAATCCAAAAAGCTTTAACATCCCTACATGTCCACCAAATATGATAATAAGTAGCATCCATACTACCACATCTCCAACATTTTGGTTGCAAATTCGGATACATGCAAGACAACTTTTGAGGGTCCAGTGCCATCTATAAAACATTTTGTAAAAATTTTCCCTTAAATTCTGTGCTTGAGTGAACTTGACATTTCTTACCCAAATTTTTCCCACGTTTCCAACTTAATTGGTTCTTGAATATTTTGAGCCCATTTAATCATACAATCTTTAACCAATTCTGTTTCCGAATCAAATTCTATCAAAACACTATATATTCTCCTAATATGGGCTCTACTTTGATCTTTAATCTGTTTTATCAAGTTCACATCTTCTACCATTAAACCCAATTTTTTATCTATATGCCATCTCTCAACCAATTGAAGATATAACAACCAGGACTGGAGTATCTTATCCTGTTTTAACTCTTCCAATGATTTAATCTGCCATTAAACAAAGTGAGGACTATCTTATTTCCATTTTCTTGCTATAGTTTTTAATTGTTTATAATAATTTGTAATTATTTTATCTCTTTTCCTTGTTGCAACATATATTTTTATATTTATTGCAAAACATTCAGGCTTTCAACTAATAACATAGCATAATCAGAATTCAAGCAACACATCACTATCAACCATCTTTTATATTTATTTATAAATGCAGCCAGCTGGACATCACATGCACATGTACCTATGCAGCCTAACATAAATCTCCCCTGAACTTCCCAGATTTTGCTCATTTTTGCCTCTGGTATCCTTTTAGTCAGAATTCTAGCAAGCACCTTCCCAGAGACAGTTAATAACTTAATCCCACTGTAGTTTTTGCATTTATCTTTCCCTTTAAATGGGGAGCACTAACCACATTCTTTTAAATTTTAGTTAACAGCATTCTGTTAAATATTAAAAAAGACACATAGCTCTTCCACAAAAAAGTGTTATATTTTTAGATTCCTTTGGTTATGTCAACTACATCTCACCATTTCCCAGTATTCTTACAATATTTAGGTTTTCCTTTTAATTGACATTTTTCTTGGACATTAACATTTCTAGATATATTTGAATTCTAGTGTTCAAAGTATCTAGCATTCCCATGTAAATTTTAAAAATAGTCCTTACAAAATTCCCTCACTTCAGTGTCATCTCAAACTATATCATTTTTTTAAAAAAAAAATAGGTTCCATTCACCCTGTTGGGGGCTTTTGATTTAGTCCTCTTTCAACCCCTTCCGAAGCAATTTTTAAATTTCCTTCAAATAACCCATATGCTTTTCTACCTTAAGGCTTCGAACTCCGCTGTTTTCTCTGCCTCATATCCAGAATGATCAACTGGGACAGAATATTAGTACTTGCTTTCTAAAAACAGATTTTAATATGCCAATGCTTTTCTGCAATATTAAAAGCTATATTTAAATTTACTGCTATTCTGTATTTTTACAAATCATGTGGCATGCATTTTATAATTACTTTTTAATTTGTATCTTGCAGTAATCTCCTATACATATTGCAAGTTCCTTCCTACGACACATGCGCAGTAAACGAAAATTACATTAGAATAACAAAAGTGTCATTCAATTCTGGTGATTGTGTCTTATTGTTCAGTTTCTGAAGAACTTCTAAACGAACTATTGGCTGATTCTGTTTGATTTAATCAGGAAGTTAATAGCATATTTAAGATAACAGCCTTCAGTTTTTAAAATGTTTAAAAGTCGTTCATGATATTGATACTGTTGTTGTTTTTATAAAGTTGTGTGTACTTATAATGTGTGCGTGTGTTATTACTTTTAATGTGGACTAGCATAAGGAGAGTAATCTGTGTGACTTAAAGTCTAAATATTTTTTGTTCATTTTTATTTCAGGGGCACAGAAGTCATGAGCACAGTCTCAGGTACTCGGAGTTCAACCATCACTTTTACTGTTCGGCCTGGGACTAGCCAGCCCATCACACTTCAGAGCAGAGTCCCAGACTATGATAGCAGGACATCAGGAGCCAGACATGCTCCAAGCCCAGTGGTTTCACCAACAGAGATAAGTAAAGACATCCTGCCGGCTCCTCTGACTGCTGCCGTTCCAGCTGCATCTCCTTCTCCGACTCCTTCTGATGTTTATAGCCTACCCAGCCAGCCTCCTTCCGGGGACCTCTTTGCTTTGAATACAGGGCGCAGCAGGTCTCCTTCTCCCTCAATATTGCAACAGCCAATCTCAAATAAGCCTTTTACAACTAAACCTGTCCACCTGTGGACTAAACCAGACGTGGCAGATTGGTTAGAAAGTTTAAACTTAGGTGAACATAAAGAGACCTTTATGGATAATGAAATAGATGGCACTCATTTACCAAACCTTCAAAAGGAAGACTTGATAGACCTTGGAGTGACTAGAGTCGGTCACAGAATGAACATAGAAAGAGCCTTGAAACAGCTATTGGACAGATAAGAATGGTTGGTCTTGCCTCACAAACCTTTGTTATAAATAGAGATAGGCTGGTATCAAAACACCCCAAATGCCTTGGCTCCCCAAGAGTAGCACCAAATTAAAAAGCATCCATTAGATTGCAAACTTATGTCCAAAATCAATTCCATGTCAATCCACATTAATGGGACCAAATATTCTAAAAATGGATGGGGCAAGTAAGAGAGAAGAATGGAAATAATTGTGAACTTAAAAAAAAGAACAAATTTGTAAGCTCCGACCATATTGATATTATCTCAAAAGTTTATACTTTAATTGCTGGTACACACACACACACAACTATCACTCCTTTTTCAATGTATGGATTGGTTTTTCTGTTAGAAATGCCCTTCTGCTTGAAAAATAATGTGTCACCTCTTTTTGGTTAGAACCTACAGGTATTTCTCCATGTACTATAACATGTTGTGTCCAGCTCTTTTTGCAATCTGCTTTCATATGACTAACATTTCATATGATTGTTGGACTCAGTCCCATTGCTGTGGTCAGACAGTTTCTCCTTTCAGTTTTTCTAAACTGATTCTTGGTTAGTTCTGCCACTTAATTTTTCTGCTAACATTCATTTTTTTCATGATGTATTTACTGATTTTTGAAAAACTTCTATACATTCACAGCATTGCCAGAATTTGAAAAAAAAATGTCAGATGTTTTTGGCTAATTATTATGTTGATTTCTTTGGAAGTGAAATTAGTTTTTGTCATCCAGTGTAATTCTGTTATTTGACTTTAAGGCTTTATTTTTTCCATTTATGTTTAGTGCCTTTCCAAATTGCCAGATAGTTATTAGGCATGCTTTTTTTTCATTTATAATGCAGTATAATGTGTGAAAGATATGTAAGAGATCTTAGCTGCCTAAAATAAAAGTAAAAATATTTGTAAGAAATTGGAATTGAAGATATCTGTGCACAAAAGGATGGTAGTTCAATTAAGATCTTTTCCACATTTCTTTGTGGTGGACTGGGATGATAGGTAAGTAATTTCAGGGTTATATTGTCAAAATAACAAGCATTCATCAAGCCTGTTTTAATTTCTCTTATATAGAATTGAGTTGTTTGGACAATATTGCACAAGACCTTTTCTTTGAGGTGGAAACAGGTATCGAGATTAGATTCTCTTTTTACAAGCGCATCTGCGAGTGTGGATTTTGGGGGGGGGAGTGATGCTTTGGGTTCCCAAAGAGAGTTAAGTTCTACTTTTTTTTTTTAAAGAACTTTGCTTTACATAAAGGTTACTTTTGCTGGATCAAAGTGATCACATGTGATAGTGGATTTTATTACCCTTGTGATCCCCGTAGTATCATAGAAAGAATATTGAATTTTCCTTCTGCAATTTTGTATGTGGATGCACAAATCAATGCACAAGCTGCAGGCAACAGTAACTGCACAGAGGTGGCTTCCTTACCTTCAAGAAGGTCTTTGGATCTTTGACCTGCTTATTCTTTCCTGCTTAAGAAAACCAGCTGTTGATGAATCTACGTGGCACAAGCCTGTTTACTTATGGAAATGGATTTAAACCTTTACTTCTTATTGTATTAGGAAGATGTTGCCTGGCGTCTATAAGAAACATGAAATGAAAATATTAATAAAAGTACATGTTACAGAAGTAGTTTTATGAAAACAGTAGGTACCTATTATATATGCAAGGGACAATTTTTCTAAAAATGGAGATCGAGAGTTTCATCCTAATAATAATGTTTTGCTTAAAATTAAAATACAGGATTGTTCTGTGCTTCCTTCCCATACAAACTGCTGTATCTTAGGAGAACCCACTTAGCTTGCAAATTAAAGAAAAGAGAAGGTTCAGAACTGTTCATGAAAAAAAAATTGAGTGGATTTTTAAAAGCATAGTCCTTCAGCAGACATATATTTTCCGATTTGGTAGCTTCTATGAAATTTAGAATATTGTACTTTCTCTCCCACCATAAATAATCCACATCAACAATGTTGTTGGTTCATAGTGTTATGAATAATTTAGCCTGTACATGTGTGGTTGCTTAATAATTTAATTGGAAAGCATCTCAGTTCATTTTTTTAATATGTCCCAGCCTATCTCTAATTATAATTTTATTTTCTCACAACTGAATGTCTAATTAGGGGCCTGCAATAGCCCTGGAATTAGTACATAAAGTTCAGCAATTTCAATACCTTTCTTTACTGCAAGTTTAAATAGTTGTACAGATAGTTTATAAGCACAATATTTTAAGAATATAAGTGGCTGGTCTACTGGGCAGCCTTTGTGCCACTTCAGTGCTAGAAATTTAAAAAAAATGTGGTTTACTACTATTTCTGTGGAATAAGTATTAAGTCTTGACCTTTTTAAATCAATATCATTTGGATGCATCTGAACCAGCAGAGCTGTGTTATATTTTCTATCTTTACTAAAACTTCTTCAGATGATATCTCTCCTCAGACATGGTAACAATCAACAATACCATGGGTAATTATAAAAATATAGTCAACCCCTCCTTCTGCTATCAAAACTGGTCCTTTATGTTATTGCCACTTAGACCCTTTTCAGATTTCTTTCAACACTTGCATACTCCAAATGGATTTGTAATTAAAATCAAGTTTCAGTGCAAAAAGATTGAAATATTGATACAATGTTGTATCTAGAGGACAATCTAGAGGACAATATTCACATATTTGATAGCAACACAATTTTTATTTTGATGGGGCAAGGGAAGGGTGTAAAAGTAAGATGATTTTGACATCATTGTCTTCCATTTGGTGATAATGCAGAAATCAGTAAATAAACCATAATGCCATGCTCCTTTTTATTTCTTTGAGTGCAGTTTGGTGTTACCTCTATAATGTGCCAGAAAATGCATTAGGACAAGTGATAGAAGAGGAAAAAAAGGGGGGGAAATTACTTTTAAGCTGTTGTTAATCATAATATTTTACTGTTTAATATATAATGATATGTGATGGTACCCCCTTTCTTAAAAGGGGTCTCTTGCCCATGTATCTTTTCAGGCACTTAAATAGTGAGTACAATATAATTATTAGAGAAGATTTTAAACATCAAAGAGCTAATGAAATGATTTATTTTTTAAATAATGTTGTATGATTTAGAGTTAACAAGGGCCTGCAAGGAATTGCTTTATATCAAGAAAAAAACATCTTTGGCAAGCTGAAATAGTTTTTAGCATTGTTTGATGGCTTTATAATAGAAAGCAATAGTAAAGGATGCAGAATTGTCTCCTAGCATTTTGGTCAATACTAAAACTGTCAGGAGTAGATTGGCCCTTTTAATGTTATGCTACTTTGATGGTGCAAAATACAGTGATAAAAATAATCTTGTTATGATATTCCAGGTTTTAGGAACAACTTTTGTTTATATACTGTAATTTAATAAATTGCATTTACATGCTTAGTTTCTGTAATATTTTGTGTATACAATACCAAAATCACACAAGATGTAAATTGTGTATAACTACACAGACTCCTTTCCCTAGGTGTCTAGTTTTGATTCATATATTATAAAATGACTATATGTGACTGTTGATTTACAGAATTTACATATCACAGAAGCTAGCTCTTTGTGGTACCTAAGTTAATAAAAGTGATTTTTTCTGAGTTCCTTTACAAATAAGCATTATCCAGTTGATCTGGCAATGACTCTATGTATGAGCCTAAAATAATGGTAATTTTCTCATTACATCTTTTTTTTTCTTTTTTAGAGAGTAATGTTTTTGCTATGGTTTGTGAAACAACTATGTTCACGTTATCTATGTTGCTGTAATTTTTTGTGCTTTAATTCCTCCAGTTTCCAACTGATTAAAACAAATCAAGCTCCTGTAACTTGCACTTTCCCTAATCCTTACTACTCTTGTATGGCAACCAAAATTACTGTAAGAAATAAATATCATATTGCACTAAGGTTGTGATTCTGATTACAAAGAGCAAATCCAGTCTGAATTTTTTATTTCTAAAAAGAGTTGCCAGACTTTCCATTTAACATTAAACTGTTTAAAGTTCCTTTTTTAAAAGCTTGTCTGTGATTTCCATGGAATTTAGAGTCAAAGCTCTCTGAAATTGATCCTGAATAAATTCCTATTCCAAAATGAGAAATGCAGTATAAAGCACATGATATAAAACATTTATATATCTTGGACTGATTTGTTTTCTTGTTTTATAAGAAAAAAGTTCAACAGGATTCTGAACTTGAAATGATTATTATCATTTCAAGTGATCATTAGTACAGTGAACTGGTGAAACATTGATTGAAAGAATAGGTTAAAGGAGGAAAAAAAGACCTTGATCCAGAATTTTTATTTATTTAAAATTTATTTCATTTATAAGCCTAACCAATAATAATGGATAACACCAGTGTATCACCACCAAAGATGGCTCCCTCTGATACTCATAATCTCTAGCTTGAGAAAGAAAACATTGCCTGAAAGCTATCAAAATTAACCAAGTTGATCAGCTACTTTTCCACATGCAAGCATAATATATTTCTACAAGGCTGAATGGACCTAGTTCAGTGATGGCGAACCTTTTAGAGACTGAGTGCCCAAACTGCAACCCAAAACCCACTTATGCATCGTCGAGTGCCGGGTGGGTGTGGCCCATTGGCTGGGTGTGGCCAATTGGGTGGGCATGGCCCATTGAGTGGGCGTGGCTGCGGTGGTAACGGCAAGCTGTGTGGGACTAAAAAGTTCAATCAATCAATTCCAACTTTGCAAGATCTTTTTTTTCCCCATGAGAAGTTGAAATTGACTGATTGAACCTTTTTTTTTTTTGCACATGGCGGCGGAGGCCTAAAGCAAAAAGGTTTTATAAAACCCAGCTCAAGGCCTAGGACTGGGGCGACGGCACGGGTGCCCACCGAAAGGGCTCTGAGTGCCGCCTCTGGCACCCGTGCCATAGGTTCGCCACCACTGACCTAGTTCCTGCTCCCCTTCTTTATAATTATCTTTTGACAGATGGGCTTACTTATCATGTGAAGGAGTTGTTAAGGCTGTACTTGCTGCTAGGATTTTGTAATGAAAGTAAGTTACACATCTGATTTGTAGGTGATTTAGGTTCTGTTTAATACTTAAGCAAGGCTTCAAATTTCTTTCCAACGGTAAAAGCATATTTAATTTTTACAATTATCCAATCTTTTCTCCAGCTCTAAATGGTTTATGTGCTAATTGATCCTGTCAGGAGATCCTTTAGTTGCATCACTCTCCGTGAACAGAGGAGCTTTAATTTGAGCTTAGCGTAGTTTCCAAATAGTTTTTCAATGCATTTGAATATCTGGAATAACAGACGAGATCTGCATATCTTCTTTCTTGTTAATGTTTAATTTGATTCAGTTATCCTTACCATGGAGAGGTATTGTTCTCTTTATATAGTTAGAGATATACTTTCACTGATTTTATTTTACAAATATCCACAGCTACCCTCTTCTGAAACCATCAGAGCTATGTGCACTTCAAATTTAATAACTTTCCTGAAATAAACCTGATTTAAACAATTTGTTTCTTCTAGTTCTTCTCTTTCAAGAGGACAAGACTTATGTCAAGAGGATTCTCAAAAGCAATGTCTTACGTTGTATAGGGGTATATCAGAAAAAACAAACCAAAGTACCCAGGGTAACTCTCAGGTGTTTTGAACTGAATTGTAAGAAATAATGTAACAAAAATGTACTTTTTACTTAAAAGGGCCAATTTAGCATCAGTGTATCATAGTAATAGCACCTTGTTCTTTTTATCAATGGATTCTGTCAGTGAACATCTTTATTAAAAGGTCCAAATTGTTTCATGTTTGGAAAAAGCTTTCAATCCTTTCAGTATTAAAACAATGATTTGATGAATCATCAAAGCATTTTAATTTAATAAATTTATAGGTGTTCACATTAATAAATGTTTACACCTTGCAGCGTGCAAGGCCTAATTTGTGTATTTTGATTATAGAAATGCAATAGTTTGTCATGTACCAAGCCATAGATCAGTGATGGCGAACCTTTTAGAGACTGAGTGCCCAAACTGCAACCCAAAACCCACTTATGCATCGTTGAGTGCCGGGTGGGTGTGGCCCATTGGCTGGGTGTGGCCCATTGGGTGGGCATGGCCAATTGGGTGGGCGTGGCTACAGTGGTAACGGCAGACTGGGTGGGACTAAAAAGTTCAATCAATCAATTCAAACTTTGCAAGATCTTTTTTTTCCCCGCGAGAAGTTGAAATTGACTGATTGAACTTTTTTTTTTTTTGCACATGGCGGCGGAGGCCTAAAGCAAAAAGGTTTTATAAAACCCAGCTGAAGGCCTAGGACTGGGGTGATGGCACACGTGCCCACAGAGAGGGCTCTGAGTGCCGCCACTGGCACCCGTGCCATAGGTTTGCCACCACTGCCATAGATCATTGTTTTTTTAAATTTGGTAATTTTGAAATGAGTAGATTTCAACTCCCAGAATTTCCCAGCCAGCATTTTAAAGGTACCAAGTTTGAAAAATGCTGCCATAGATCTTAATTAATTATACTCCCTCTTAATTGCATTAGCTGAAGAATGTATTCTGATACAATGTCTATAAAGGTACTATGTTTCTTTAAAAAACTTTTTTCTTTTATTTAGTTATTTTTCTTATTATTTTTTTAAAACATGTACTTAATGAAGTTATTTAATGTTAGGGAAGTAGAATGTACAGTGGGGCTTATGATCACAATTGAGCCCAAAATTTCTGTTGTTAGGTGAGACATTTGTTAAGTGAGATTTGCCCCGTTTTACGACCTTTCTTGCCACAGCTGTTAAGTGAATCACTGCGGTTGTGAAGTTAGTAACAAGGTTGTTAAGTGAATCTGGCTTCCCCATTGACTTTGCTTGCCAGAAGGTCACAAGAGGGGATCCCACGCCCCCGGGACACTGCAACCGTCATAAATACAAGCCAGTTGCCAAACATCTGAATTTTGATCACGTGACCCATGGGGATGCTGCAATGGTCGTGTGAAAAATAGTCCTAGGTCAATTTTTTCAGTGCCATTGTAACCTTGAATGGTCACTAAACAAACTCTTGTAAGTTGAGGACTATCTGTATTGGCAAGCTGAGCATGTTATTATAAATCTCCAGCTTAAATCGGTGAATAAATAGAGCTGTCTAAACCAGGGGTAGGCAACCTTGGCTCTTTTATGACTCGTGGACTTCAGCTCCCAGAATTCCTGAGCCAGCGTCCACGAGTCATAAAAGAGCCAAGGTTGCCTACCCCTGGTCTAGACAAAAGTTTTAATTTGTAATTTCGTAATCAAAATAAGCAATAAATAGGACTGTGAGATATTAAATAGACATAAGTTGTATGTAAATATCCACATATTTCAGCTCTGCAGGACTTTGGTTCTTTGCTAGAACACTGAAATCTACCAGTGAAGTTCTGTTCAGGATGGTAGAAAATTTACAAATGGGAATTCTAAGTCTCACCTTCTACCTAAAACCACATCCTTGCTTAGCAGGAGAGCAGCACATATTTTTTTGTAGAATTAATGAAGTGAACATTTTTCATGAATCCAAAAGGGTGTTGGCAGATGAAGCAAGTCAGCTATGTATGGTTTAGAAGGTTGGCTATTTCAATGAACTAGGAATATGAAGCAAGGCTTTGTCCAAGTCAGCAGAGAAATCTTTTTCAATTGATTGCACTTAAAAAAAAGGTTATTCCAATGTACCCCGATGCAGAAAACTGCAAGACACGTCCTAGTTTATCTTTAGCGTACTGAAATGTTTATATTTGTATTCTATTTGTCCAGATGAACAAGCGATTGTAGCAGAACTCAAACACCAGAGGGAGTTGCTGCAGTTATTTCTGATAATTGTTAGTTTCTTCATCTTAGTTCATAGTTTTAAGTGGCAGAGATAGATGAGCTAAATATTTTGGAATTGTATGCTCTTTGGAGTATGTCTTGAAGATTAATAGTTTTGCTCTTTCTGGAAAACCGACACAAAGACAAAATAATCTGATAAGTGTGAATACATTTACCCTTAGAATACTTAGTGTATTTACATTTACCCTTAGAATACTTAATAGATAAGTGTGAATACATTTACCCTTAGAATACTTAGACATACTCCAAGAGATTGTAGAATCCTTAGTGAGGATGCAAATTGTCCCAGCCATTCCCACTGAGTAGCCCAGAAGCAGCACCTGGCTTCAAAGATGACTAGCATTTTACAGTATATAATTCTGATTTCCAAATAGCTTCCGATTCCAACTGGAACGGCGACAGGCATAACATAGCTGATTAAATTCCACACATGAGCTGTCAAGTCCAGGTAACAGACAATGATACTTTCAAATTATGGAACAAATCCCTGCACTACAACAGAGACTACAAGCAACACAACCAGTTCCGTTCTGGATTGCATATTTTGGATGGCATCTCCCACTGAAAGAAGCTGAACTATGAAAAGGACTGCGATTCTATTGTTTTTACAGTGGGAACACAAAATACTTCCTTGGTTATAATTCTATCCAATCAACAACTTCTGTGGAAAAGGATCATCTCCTATTCTATTTTATGTAAACCTGCTCCAGGCAGTTGAAAGAAACTTCAGAATGTGCTTGTTGATGAACAGGGATAAAGCTCCACTTTGTGTGCATTTAGTTATTTAGGATCCAATCTGGGTCTGTCATTGGGACCAAAAGCTTTCGGACTTGTGCTGGAGCCCATCTTCAGGGAATTTCTCTCTAACTGAGTGTGTGCTGTTTTATGTGTGGTATTTATGGTGCCTATTATATCTGGCTTTTTAGATATTGATTGGGATGTGTTGGTGGCTGGCTTTTAAGTCATTAGCTGTCGTTTGCTTATGCTGCCCAGCCCTCGCTGAAGTCGTGCCCCATTTTACAACTTTTTTTTGCCATGGTTATTAAGTGAAATCATGCAGTTAAGCAAATCTGCCTTCCCTCATTCACTTTGCTCGTCAGAAGCTCACTAGGAAGGTTGCAAATGACATTCCCAGGACCCTGGGATGTTGCAACCATCACAAATACACGCTGCTTGCAAAGCACTTGAAGTGTGATCATGTGGCTGTGTGGATGCTGCAACTGTCATAAGCAAGAACTGGTCTAAGTCACTTTTTTCAGTGCTGTTATAACCTTGAATATTCAATGAACAATTTTTTCCCTTCTGCGATCCAAGAAATTCACATTTTTCAGAACACACTAAAACAACCGGAATTTTGAAGAGACAAGTCCTCCAACAAACATTTCCACCTCTTCTCTCTTTGGGACTGTGCCAAAATTACAAAAGAGGGGCTGATATATTCATTTGGAGAACATTTGTCCTCAATGCGCAGGACTATTAAGTCAACTATCTCTTGGAATAACTGGGACAAGATGCTCCTTTCAGTCACAGATAATTTAAAAACCAGGATAAGAATATCCGTGTCATGCTTTTCCTACTGGGACTCAGCTTCACTAGCTGAAGATGTGGAAGGCATTTGACCCAGCAGAATGCAATACGTTAACATTTAGCTGGTGGCTGGAACTGTGCCAGATCTTAGAACAGTTTAGACACAAAAATATCCTGTGAAAGTGGTTCCAAAAGTTTATTTGAATATTTAATTTACAAAAAGAAAGAAAGAAAGAAAGAAAGAAAGAAAGAAAGAAAGAAAGAAAGAAAGAAAGAAAGAAAGAAAAAAACAACAGGAATCGTATATCCTAGCTGCTGTCCTATGCAAACCAGGTAAGCTAAAACCGCATATAAAACACATGCCCACTTAACATATTATTATCAATGTAATTCTGAGAAAGCAAGGAACCAGTAGGGAAGATAATAGAAAATAAACATTACATACATTCTTCTTAGAGATTGTCCAAGTAGCCAATCCCATCCAAGATCACTTCTCTCTACATCCCATGTTTCCTTATTATATACACTGCATGTTAACATTTGACAGAAATATTTTTTTATATTTTATTGAACTTGATTGCTAATCTTTTTCTCATTCACTTCTTTCCTTGACCGATTTATCCCTGAATTTCTCTTCCCAAACAGAAATGAACAAGAAACACTGAAGACACATATATGCTGTCTTTGGTAGGGATGCTTATGTGGTTAAAATCAGTAATTAATTTTCTATTTTGTAGACGTTATGGCAAGAAATTCAGCATTACATTTGGCAAAAGACAGAGAGATCTTTACAGTTTACTTGAGTCTTACTGGCAGTCAGAGCTGAATATGTAAAACAAGTCTAGTTATTGTTTAAAAATGGCAATTTCCTCCAAGGGTTTAACATACGCATAAGAGCAATATTACTTTAGTCAAATATAGCCAAAAAACCCCAGATTTTCTATAGAGGAAGCCATCTCATCCCATTGTCCTCTTTGCAAATCATACAAACTGGAATGAGTGCTGCATATCCTTCCTGTTTTATCATCAAGGTGACAGGCTGAGAGAGAGCTAGAAAGGGCATGTAATGGAAACTTCTAATCTCCAAGACCAAAAATTTCACAGTGTTCTAGGTGCATGAGAGAAAAAGCAGCATAATCAAAACTTACATTGCAAAGTCTGGTGAGGCTTACATCAGTTCCTTATCAGAACTTCTGGAAAAGTTCAACTAAAACTGCACGACAGAGATTTTGACTGGACTGTGCACTTCCCAAGAATATGAATGAAGAATAAGTATAGGTTTCTATACTGGGTCCTTTCTCAGGTTAATATAGAATAACTTCCCATGAATATTTGCCACTAACTGCAAGCCAGCTAGCATTTTCCTCTATCCATACCTGCCATGTTCCCAGTAAGTGGAAATGTGACCTAGCTACGATAGCTGGGAGCTGTAAAACTGACCATGTTCAGTACAAGAACACTTGGATATAACTTGTACGGTACAAATGAAACATGTACTACTGTCAGAAAGAATTAAAAAAACTAGGGGGGAAAATCACCATCACCAATTTGGCAAAGGAATCAAGAAAACCTTTTTCAAAATGCATTAAAAAGTATGATAACAGGCTGCAGGGCAACATAGAGTCACAATATATTAGCAATTTCTGGACCCATAAACATTTATAAAAGCATCAGCAAAGTATTTTAAATATAAAAGGGGTATGAATAGATCCTTTCAATCTCTTCTCCTGCACCAAAAAAAAAAAAAGCCCCACATGATTTGTAGTGTAATAAGTCAGATGAATGATCATGGTATATTAAGGCATAAATGGTAGACATTTGTTTCTATTGTCTCAGCTCAACATAATTAGCTGGGAAAAGCCCATATCTGCCTTTGCAGACTCCTCTCCACCAGCCATCATCTATCATTTCAATATTGGTAATGATATCATCTGGATCAAAGGAAATCTCATCATCCCCAGCTGTGGAAAAAACAGAAATGTTAAGATTAGTAGCAGGACTCTGAATCTCAGTTTTAAGTCAGCTGATTTTGTTTTTCTATACCCACACCCTACATTTCAACCCCCACCCACCCCATCCTAAAACTAACCATCAAAGGCATGGACAAAATAATTTTAAAGCTCAACAACTGAAACCCAGGGAGAAACACCTGAATAAAAGGAAATCAACTCCACCAGACAGAAAATTAATCTAGCCAAGAGATCAGGGTAGTAGCCTAGATCTTCGTGAATTAAAAAGCATGTCTTTCGATTGTGGTCAGGAGAACAAGTCCCACCGAGCAAGCCTCACCTCTATCAGGAAGGAATTCCAGAGTTTGGGAGTAGTCACTGGCTACACCCCTTTTTCTGGGCACTGCCTCATGGACAGAGCAGCCCACGCCAAGCAACTCCATAGACTTGGCTCAAAGGGGAAACCACGTTTTCAGACGGTCTCAAGCAAAATATACATTTGTGTTTCACAGATAGCAGGTGCTGAGAAACAGATTGGAAGCATCTTAAATTCTGGCTTTTTCTAGCACCCGAAAGTCAGAATTTATACCACCTTCTTCCAGGTAGGTTATAGTTTAAAAAGCATTTTTGGCATTCACAGGTGATCTGACAAGATCAACAGAAAACACATAAGCCAGAAAAGTGAGAATAAGGGTTGCTCGGAACGTGCAGCAGTGGCCCTTCTTACTCGGAGTAGCCTTCTCTACAGAGATGCACACGCAGAGCATCTGATTTAACGCATCTGCCCTGGTGGAGACTTTATACCTAGATAGCAGTTTCCAGAAGAGCCCACTCTGTACCTCATCCTACATTAGGTAGTCCTCGACCTACAACCACAATTGGGTCCAGAATTTCCGTTCCGGACCCAAGACGAATGTTAAATCATGCCTGACTTTTTTCTTTTTTGATATGATTGTTAAGCGAGTCACTGCAGTTAAGTGGATTATGTACTAATTAGGCAAATCTTAGCTTCCCCCCACTGACTCTGCTTGTCGGAAGCTGGCTGGGAAGGTCACAAGTGGGGCTCATGTGACCTTCGAGAGACTGCGGTCGTCATAAATACAAGCTGGTTGCCAAATTTGGATCACGTGACCGTGGGGATGCTGCAACAGTCCTAAGTGCGAGGGCTGGTTGCAAGTCACTTTTCCCAGTGATGTTTCAGCTTTGAATGGTTGCTAAATGAATGGTTGTTAAGACGAGGATTACCTATAAAAAAATGCTACAGAAGCAGCTCTTAATGAAAGCATGATGAACGGACATGAACACTGCAATTAAACAGATATTTTCTTGGTTCCAATTAGCAAGTAGCCCAGGAGGATATATGCAGCACATCCCAAAGTCAACTGGTGCCATTAATAGTGTTGCTGCTACCGTTTTAATTTTTTTCAGAAAATCCAGAAAAAGGTTATTTGGGAGAGTGTAGACTTCTAGCTCACAGAATAAATTTAAACAATTCTGTAGAAATCAGAGGCTAAATATGTTCTGAACTAGAACTGTAAAACTAGCTGTTGTGTTACTTACCAGCCTGATAATCATAAAGGGCTATAGCTGTTATGCCAAGGTCATTTTCATATTCATAAGCAGTTTCATCTAAAAAAAAAAATATGTTTCACTATAGGACTTTCAAATCATCTACTTGATCTGGCATTTATGAAGGTCTTCCTAGTGGTATAATTAGACTGAATGCTGAGGAGTCATCAATATAATATTGGCATTTTTATTGCACCCATTGGGAACTGCTAGTTAAGCAGCACCCTCAACAATTTACTCTTTGTTAAGTTCCATGGCTCCTTGAGAGGCTTACTTTCAACCACTTATTTGTGTTGCTAATGACTTCAGAAGCATTGATTCACCTATATCGAGCCAGCAACCAAGTGAAAAATTGAGAGTAAGGTTTTATTTTCTCATTTTCAGCCTATTTTGCTTCTGAACATTTCTATCTTGCCCCTTGCCTCCAAGCAGTTTAACCTAGCATGTTGAGTTTGCCTCAGAAACTGGCCAGACCCATGTGATCAAATCCTAGAGCAGCGGTTCTCAACCTATGGGTCGTGACCCCATTTGGGGTCGATCGACCATTTCACGGGGGTCACCAAGCAAGGCTGTCTGCCATTTTTTTGTCCGCCATTTTTTCCCCCTTTTCCGGCGGGTGCCTTACCTACCGTGGGCTGGGCCAGCTGGTGGTCGGCCTGCTCCGTCTCTGCCGCTTACCAGCTACGCCTCGGCCGGCACAGGGAGCGGAACCACGCATGCGCGGCACTCCCGGGCAGTGAAAGTCCTCGACTTACAACCGGTTGGGTAGTCCTCGACTTACGACCGGTTTAGTCCTTGACTTACGACCGGTTTAGTCCTCGACTTACGACCGGTTTAGTCCTCGACTTACGACCGGTTGGGGGTCGCGGCATTAAAAAGGTTGAGAACCACTGTCCTAGAGCAACATGGAGTTACCCAAAGATTCAGAAGTGAAAGAGAAGCTGTTTCACCTGCTTGATACTGATTTCCTACTGCAGCCTCTTCATACACGGCTCCCGATTCATAGGCTGGCTCTCTCTGGCTAACTGCTTCTTGATAGTCAGATTCTTCAGCTTTGCTCTCCTGTTCTGGCTCGTGTACATCTGAAGGATTTGCACTGGAACTCTTGTAACCAGATTCGAAGGAGGCAGCATCCTACGCAAATAAAAGCAAGCATTATGCGAGACATCAAGAAGAATTTATCAAGAAGTTCCCTGCTGCTCCTGAAGTGAGCTACTTTCTATGATATGTCACTTGCAATTCACCGTTCTTGAAAGTATTTGATTATGAACATTATCCACTCTGATCTATTAAAACACAGTAATAGGGCGCCATGCACTATTCCCAAAAGCTGGGTAAGCTGGGGCAAAAAAACTACATTTGATTTCATCTGGAATGTGACATTAATTAACTTTAAATTAATTTAACGTTAAGACTGCTTTGCATAGTTCTTTCCCTTCCGTCACTTTAAAAATTACTGTTTGACCATTTTGGACACATCTTGGAGGACCACCCAGAAAGATTTTAGGGAAATTTATGGGGTCTCCAACTGGGTCTCTCAGATATAGCAAACCGTGCTGAGAGTCCCTACACTATGTGAATGGGTTTGGGTGGGGGAAACCATAACACGACGTCTCTGGGTCTGTCTTCAATCTTTAGGAAGGTACTCAAAACAGGGTTGGGCTGCCTAACAGATATAAATAAATAACAGAGATGGTTTGTGCATTTCATGCTGGAGTACCCAACCTGATTAGCAGCACATTTGAGGGCTCAGGAAAAGTTCTTCCTATTATCGCCTGATATCCCGGCATACAAAATGTACACCTTACTTTACCCCATCTGCATTATGGGCTTCTCTTACCATATTGTTATGTATAACCAGTCAAGCCTGATATAGATAAGATGATTGATTGACAGATATCTGTTACATGGTTAAATTATCTAACAATTGTAGCTTTTCCAACTCACAATTGTATCAGGGCAACCTGTTAAAATGGATTTACCCGTTTTGTTTGTGATTTTACTGGAAGAAGGGAATGCCATCAATATGCTAGACAAAATGCCTTGGAAAAAGGACTCTGACATTGAAATAACCAAACCAACCTCGTAGATCACACTCGATGGCACTTTTTCTTCCACTGGTTGTGGAGCTAGAGATTCAGTAGGGTTCGGTTTCTTGGGTTTGCCTTTCTCCTTTTAAAAAAAAAGAAAAAAACAAGGTATGATTTGCAAACACTATTATGTAATTTAAACATACATCAATATGCACAAGGTAGGTAGAGATGATGAAAAACCAACTGGCTGCAGAGGGTCCAACTTAATCATAGTTATTTGAGGATATGCGTTCACGGTGCAGAAGACTAAAATTGAAGGTAACCAATATGCAGGAAGTATTACCTTGGATTATGATTACCCAGGTTACTGCTGCAAGTTGTTTTCAGTTCTTCATGATAGGACTACAATGGTGAGAAGAAATATCTGAGGCAGGGAAACCACCTCGAGAGCTACAGTCATCAAGCTGGGAATGAGGGTAATTGTAATTTATGTTATTTGTACAATGACTTCATCATGGCTTCTTACAGGTGCCTAGGTTGCTCATGAGATGCCATTATTGGGTTTCCCATCCCAATTCTGTTACTTGGAATGAGATGGTTCATGCGTTTCTTCCTCCACCACGGCCTTTCTCTGAGGACTCCATAACATGTAATTGCACTGGGAGTATCTCCTTTCTTATTCATTTTTCTGAAACCAAGGATGTTGTACTCTTAGCTAGAAATCAAAAATCAAACTTCAAGCTCATACAAGTAGTCCTCAACTTACAATTGTTCATTAAATGATGATTCGAAGTTATGATGGCCTCAAAGTTACAACCACCGTCACACTCCTGGGATTGCAATTCAGGTGCTTGGCGACTGGCTTGCATTTACGAGAGCTGGGCATCTTGCGCTGTGATTGTGATTTGCCACCTTCCCAGATGGCTTCTGACAAAGTCAATTGGGGAAGCTGGATTTACTTAATGACCATGTGATTCACTTAATGACCGTCAGTTGCTTAACAGCAGTGTTTCATTTAATGTGGTAAAAAATTGCCGTAAAATCAGGTCTGATCATTTGTCAAAGGAACATATCGTTTAGCAATTGAAACTGCAGTCCCAGTTATGGTCATAAGTCAAGGACTACCTGTATTTTAACGTATGTCCATGAAACATCACACATTTAAGTACTGATAAACTGCCCACGGACCCAACCTCTTGGAAGAGAAGGCAGACTATAAATATGACATATAAGCTCATGGAAACATTTTATGAATCAAGTCTATAAATCTTCCTCCTGTCTTGTTGACATCAGAGTTGAGGATTATTATTTTCCACTTTTATCAGAGAATGTGTGAGGTAAATTAAGCCATTAGAGTACTTGCGCATTGTGTTACATAGAGTGCATATAATATATAGCAGACATGGAATTTAATTTTACATTAATGTCTCAAAGAGACGGTGTGGGTGGCACAAGATAGTCCATGCTGCAAAAGACTGCCTGCAATTTCCTCCAGATTATCTTTAGGATGCCTTTCATGTCTTAAATACATTCTAAAGAGGTAGCCATTGAGGAGCAATAATTTAAAATATTTCTTAATTAAAACTATACATGGAACTAACAGGTTGCTTTTCTCTTTCTTTGACTGAAATGACTTTTTCCCTGCAGCTCAGCATGTAAATAAATAAAAGTGCCAATTTGGGGGAAGGACAAAGCCATGTTATTTTTCACGAAGCAAAATTACTATAGAGAAGATAGCATTCATCTCCCTTCAACAAATTTAGTACATCTTTTCCGGCAGACTCCACATATTTTACAGTAAATCTACCTCAGAAGGTTACCAGGCATGTAACTCAAAATATCAAAGCTCACCATATTCTACCGGAGTGGAGCTAATACTTCCCCTACCTTTACCTGTGAGGACTAGTCTTATGACACTTTCTGGGGGTCAACAATTTAACAGAATCCAACAGGAGTACAATAATATAAATGTCCTGGCTAAAGATCCTATGCATAATATATTAGTATACTGTATATCTTAATGACAATAATGTAACAAATATAATATTATATATAATAGCCAGTTTGGTCTAGGGCAGGGATAGGCAACCTCGGCTCTTTTATTACTCATGGACTTCAACTCCATAGCTGACTCAGGAATTCTGGGAGTTGAAGTCCATGAGTCATAAAAGAGCCGAGGTTGCCTACCCCTGGTCTAGGGGGTTAAGATACCAGATTAGAAACCAGAGACCATGAGTTCGAGTCTCACTGCAGGCATGAAAGCCAGCTGGGTGACTTTGGGCCAGTCACTCTTTCTCACCCAGTCCATCTCACATGGTTGTTGTTGTGGGGAAAATAGGAGGAAGGTGTATTGGACACATTTGCCGCCTTGAATTATTTATAATAACAAAGGCAGGATTCAAACAAATAAACAAATAAATGCCACTAGAGCTATAGAGTTAGGAATATGAACGCCTTTCCCGCAGGCTACAGATCTGTCTCTATGACAGATCATGCTATCCACATAGGCAGTACAGCTGCTTTTCTTTGTTCATAACAGGAAGGCCAATGTTAAAGGCAGACATTTGTTGAAAGAGAACAGATCTACTGCTTGCACGGCAAAGGCTTCCCTCTCCTCAAGATGTTACTATAAAATTCTCCTTCATATAAAAGTGGAATTTAACAAAGATTTACTATAGCATTTATACAAGACTCAAGCAAAAAATAAAGGTTCATTTATCTAACATGAAACAGCATCTCTGATTGAATCTACCCTGAATGTCATATTCAGAGAGCTGGCCACTGGCTGGCCATACATCAGATTTTCACAAATCTTCAGAAATGATTCCCAATCATTTACTCTCAAAATCCAGACTAATTAGCACCTGAATTTGATAATGTGACCATGGGGATGCTGCAATGATTGTAAGAGTGAAAACTGATCATAAATCACTTTTTTCAATGCCATTGTAACTTCAAAAGGTCACTAAACAACCTTTTGTAAGTCAAGGACTACTGTATTCTCGTAACTCTTCTACAATCCATAACTTAAAGAGTCTTAGAATAATTACTACTTGGTTACATAAGGGAACTTTTAAAGAAAGCTGACACACGTACCATACACGTATACTTATCTTGATTTTATTCTCTCAGAATCTACGCTTGCAATGGTGCAACCAATGAAGGTGGGAAGGGGGGGGGGGAAGAGATGGTGAGATAGAAAAACAAAAGTATGAATTTCACCAACTTCGATTGCCCTCCTAGCCTCTTCTTGTTCCTCCTTGTCCTGGGCCATCCTTTGAGCTCTTTCAATTTCCGCCTTTCTTCTATCTTCTTGTTCTTTGTCCTTAGCTAGATTTTCAAAGTTAGCTCTGATGTTGCTTGTTTTGGCATTTGCTGTAATGGTTCACAATATGAAAAGGATTACCCGACAAGCCATTTTTCCCCCCCACAAATCTTCAGAAACGATTCCCAATCGCTTACTCTCAAAATCTAGACTAATTATTTAGCGTACTGGTCAGACTACAAACTATCTGTGTTTATAAAAGATCGCAAGTTGCTAAGGAAGGTAACTCAATTCAACCTCCCTGCCACAAAATATGATCAGCTGAAAGCTTAAACTGAGTCCATCTATATATTACTAAAGCGCTTGTATCCTGCCACCTTCAATTGGGGGAAACTTTGTCAACAAAGCTAACTCAAAGAGGCTACCTTACAGACCGCTGGGACCTATTATTCTGAAATTTGGAGAAATTGTGGCTGCTTCAGAGGGGTCAGGGTGCTTCAGTGCCGCCACTGCGCTTTTGCAGTCACGTGATCCTCATTTTCAATGACAGCTTCCTGGCCACTTGTCCAACCTCTCACTTCCCCCCTGCCCTGCCTACTAGGAAGGGGAGAGGAGGGAGATTTCTGATGCTCACTGCCAGTTTCTCACAAGGAAATTCAATGGGGAAGCCAAAGTTACTCCCACCATCCCACTGATTTTTTGCCCATGGTCACTTTGTTTCTTTGTTTAGGTAAGGAAGTATCTCTGAAATGATGAGCCAAAGGGCCACGGCTTGCCTAGTTATTGATTTAAATTAGAAAATGAAAGATAGCTCCAAATATAGGACTAAAGATAGGCTGACACATTTGGTTTAAATAATAGCCCTTCTCTCTAGGGATTGTAGGCAGAAAACAATTATATTAGATGGCTACTTGACTTCTGTTTCTTTCACCCAAACTTTAAAAGCTAGACATTTCAGCTCTTTGCTGATATAATGAGAGCCCTGAGGTTTTTTAAAAGGTTAAAGGAAACTCAATTATATAATAAAATAAAATATGAAAGGGGGGGGATCTTACCAGCTTCCACTGGTTTGGTCTTCTGGTATGTTGAAGACAATTTCTCAATATCTTCGAAAGAGGATGCATTCTATCAATACAAGAAAAGGGAACCCAATTCATACAAAGCAGTGTTCCTCGACATTGGCAACTTTAAGATGCATGGACCTCCAACCTTGCTGGTTGGAGAGTTTTAGAATTCGAAGTTCACACATCTTAAACTTACTAAGGGTGAGAAACACTGACATAAAGGTACAAAAATAAATTCCTTAGACAAACCACAACATTTACTTCTACATCATAGGTAACTCAGATACACAAGTTGTTCTCAAGACATTCTGAAATGAATTTATACAAGACAGAAAGAGGTGCATATTCCAACCTTCCTCTTAACTGGGAAAGCTGCACTAAAACTGTAATATGTATATACTGTATATATACACAGACACACAACAGAACAACAGAGTTGGAGGTTTTCTAGTCCAACCCTCTGCTCAAGCAGCAGACCCGGCCTATACCATTCCAGATAAGTGGCTGTCCAGTCTCTTATTAAAAGCCACCAATAAAGTAGGAACCAAACTTCTGAAGGCAAGCCGTACCCACTGGTTAATTGTTCTCACTGTCAGGAAATTTCTCCTTAGTTCTAGGTTGCTTCTCTCCTTGATTAGTTTCCATCCACATATTCACTCGCCCTACACATATATAACCACACCTACACATATACACACATATAACCATACCTACATACCACATGCTATTGGAAATGTTTTAACTGCATCTGTGCTTTGAACAGGAGCAGGACTCCGTGGCCTATTCCAACTCTGTTATTCTATGATTCCTGCTAGCCAATTGTTCCTTTTCTTTTCACACTTGCATTAAACTGTCCAGGTTTCTGCTATAAAACAAAAATCTTAATAAACTGTGTAAAAGGGCTGTGCACACTTGAAAAATGACATGCAAGGGTTCAGAACCAGAGCAACTTCCTGCTACTCATTAAAACAGCCCATCTTTTTTCATTCTTGCACACGTACCTAAAGGGTTTGCTGCTTTGTGGTCTGTATTAAATAGGCTGCTATACTCATTTGGTTCATTAAAGCAGCTGTGTCTTTTTCTTTTTTTTTTAGTTTTGAACATAGGAACTTTAAAAAAAAAACCTGCATGATTTATTGAACAGTAGAGAGGAGCTGGCCCTATGTGAGGTCTGAAGCACTTCTTTGCAATCTTTTCTGTAGACTGCACAGTCCTCCTCAACAAGACAAGAATGTCTTCAGAGAAAGTATGCTTTACGATAGCGGAATGATGTTTAGTGTTAGTGGAGAATTCTAATCCCATAACTCATTTAATTCAATACCTTGTCCATCCGATCTTTCTGCACGCCATACTTTCCACCAAATCCTTTAGAATAATCTAAAAACAGAACAAAAATGATTTATTGTAAATGCTTCTCTCTCAGTGGTTATCAAAAAGGGGTTCATGCACAAAGTACACAGTGAGCGCAGCCAAGCCAAAATACAAAATAAGTAGATGCAAAAAAAAAAAGGAAAAAAAAGAGAGTACATATTCCGAGGGTCCCAAAGCATCGGCAAGTATGCAAGTGACAGCAGGATAAAACATGCTTCCGCATTCATTGGCTCAAATGAAATCAGATCCGAGCAAAGAAGGAGGTGCTCTCCCTCCCTCAAGCCACATCCGCAGTGCACATTGTTAGAGGAGAGATTTAAGTCAGACATTCTGCATCTTCACGAAGGCCACTATGTCAAGGTATTACATGCTGCTTACTTAAAAAGAACAAGTATTGTGACTGTCTTAAGGATTTAAAAATAATGGCCATGTTATGTTTTTAAAGATTGCCAACAAGAATTCATTTAAATGCTGGACAAACATGTTTGTGCTGGACATACAACATAAAAAAACACAAGGATGAATCAAGTATTAAAACTTTTTTTTTTATCTCCTGCTTATTTTGGCTAATTTTACAGACAGACGCAATGCACACATATATTACATAGATACACGTTTTTGTGAGAGAAATGTGAAAAACTGGAATTAAGTGTATTTACCTAAAATGTTAATGTTACAATAATTCCAGATGCGTTCATGTTAACGAATACACTGCATGAAGCAAGTTATTACTCAAACAGAAAGTTCTTATCTAGCTGCCAGCTCAGGTATATTTCTAATGGAAAAAAGTTAAAATCATTCTATAATCATTATCATATTACGTATAGCTATATCATCAACCTCAGTACTAACCTTGGCAAGGGGATTTTGTATTTTCATTTTGAAACCAATTTTATAATAATTTTCTGTAACTAGTAAAGAAATCTGGACTTGTGTGCTAAAGAAATAGGAGCCAAAGGATTTACTGGCCAGGATATGGAAAGGAAGTAAGTTGTGTGATTAAAAATATACACGGTATTGAGCACCCCCAAAGTTTGCTGGAATGAACACCAAGCAGCACAATTAGATGGGATGATGCACTGTCATTCATGACATACAGGATTAAGGTAACTGAAGGTCACTTAATTATTTCCCTGCTGTATTTGCAAAGGAAGAAGAAATTAAAGTTGCCATGCGTTGTATAGGGCTTTGCAATGAGCAGCTTAGGTCTGGGTTAGAAATGACTGTACTGGATAAGAGTTAGAAGTGGAAACTCTGCCTTGTTGTGACTCGTGCTTCGCTAGTTTCTCCTTGTAGTCAAACCCCACAGCTGATGGGTCCTGCCTTTCGGTTTGAACACCAAATTTCCCTCCGAAACCACTCTTATAATCTGAGAAATTCAGTATATAAGGATAAGGGGAGGGGGGGGAAGCCAAGGGAAGGAACGGGACGGGGAAAAGAGGAACATGTTTAGACGCAGAATACACGAGCTAAAAAACTTGTTAAAAACAGTTGTGGAAAGAGGTAGGAAAAGGTTTGTCTGCAAAGAGGTTATTACCTCTAGATGTTAAATTTTGAAAAATATCCTAAAGTATAGACTTTTTTAGATTGTATAATTTCATGTCGGAGCTTACAGTAATTGCAAATTGAAGTGTTTCTTGCTATTAAGTATACACACAACATTCACACATCCAGCATAGCAGGAGATGTTTTTTGAACTTTCTCTCATATGCTCATTTCCCACAGGCACATTGTGAAAGAGGAAAGCATTCAGACATGCAATTACTCCCCACTCCACTTTACCATCATCTGAAGTTTAACAGTCCCTCAAAACGTTAAGAATCATGCAGTCTGACACGAAATGGTTATCTTCACACACAATATATAGTAGTTACAAACCTGAATATAAATTCTGCATTTATATTCAGGCGTGGAATATAACACAGAGACACAAACACACATTTAATCAATGTGTAATATGCCAGATACACTAAACAAATTACAGTTTATTTCAGACTACTCACTTTTAATCATGGTTCAGTGCAAATTTAAAATACACACACAATCCCCGTCAGAATAAATTGTCTGGACTGTAAAGGTACTGGAAATTCTGTCGCTACGTGAGGCAGCCATTAAGTGAGTTGCACCTAATGTATGATCTTTTTTGTTGTGGTTGTTAAATGAATCACTGCGCGGTCATTAAGTGAATGCAGCTTCTCCCATTGATTTCGCTGGTCAGAAACCAGCTAGGAAGACTGCAAGTGGTGATCACATGACCTCAGGATGTAAATGCATATTGGTTGCCAAATACCTGAATTTGGATCATGTGACCACACAGGGACGCTGCGGCAATTGTAAGTGCAAGGACCAGTCATTAAATCACTTTTTTTCAGGACGATCATAACTTCCAACAGTTATTAAATGAATAATCATAACTTGAAGATTGCCTGTAAATAGCTGCTCATGAACAAGCTGCGTTTTGTGTAAAATAGGCTTACTCAATTCTTACCGCTGATACTACTCTATTGCCAAATGAGTAAGGAAGCCCTATTTTCAAATCTTTAAATAAAGGCTGGGAAAGATAATTCAACAACTGAATAGCTCTCCCCTTCTGTTTTAAACAAATTAAGATTAAATTTCCCCTTTCTGATTACAATCCTATTCCCCCCTCCCATTCTAGAATTCCAGGAAAATTAAAGTGAGCAGCTATGCACAAGCAACTGCATGCAGTACCAATTAGCCATTTTTATTTACCTATTTCTGTTTTAACTATAAAATGTTATGCCCAATGATGCATGCGAAGCTTATATATAAGTGTACCTTTTTGAGATTCGTGCAACTGCACTTTTTCCTGGTGGTCCCAGCCAAGGGCACATTTATCCTGTCTGTCAGTCTGTATGCCAAACTTTCCACCAAAACCTTTTGTATAGTCTATGTAAAGAAAACATTACAAGATGTTATTTGGATCTGATTTTTGTCTAAGAAGTCATTTTAAGTGAGGTTTTTTTGCTCTTGTTTTTAACCCAAAAGAAAACAGCAAGAAATCCAAAGTCTTTGGACCAGTCACTAACTCTCAGCCAAACCCACCTCACAAGATTGTTGTTGTGGAAAGGAATATTATATATATTTGCCACCTTGAGTTGCTTATAAAGTAATAAAGGCAGGATAAAAGTCAAAAAAATAAATATATGGATAACACCTAGAAACAAGAGAGAAAGAAAGAAAATACTAAAAAAAAAAAGTTATATGCTAAGGTTGTAATCCTAAGCATTCATTGGATTCAGACTTAACTATTGGAATATACACCCCTAGCAATTTTGATCTACAATGTTGCCTTTGAAAGGCTTATGAGTAATTAGATCAGGGGTAGGCAACCTTGGCTCGTTTATGACTCGTGGACTTCAACTCCCAGAATTCCTGAGCCAGCATGGCTGGCTCAGGAATTCTGGGAGTTGAAGTCCACGAGTCATAAACGAGCCAAGGTTGCCTACCCCTGAATTAGATCATATAATCAATCCTAATTTGTTTTTCAACCAAATAATGGTGGTGAAGGTTATTAATACATGTTAAATAACAAAAACCCATGTATTCAAAAGTATAATTAGAGCATATTTACAAAGTAATTGTTTGGTTTACATATAAAGCTAAATCATATGTACAGTAGCTTGGTATGAATAGGATGAGTGAATGGAATCAATGAATAAACCACAAGATGTTTTAGAGAGAAAATTATATTCTGAAACTACGGTCCATTAATAACCTAATAACTTCAATAGAGATTAAACATAATATGCAAGCCTTGGCATTTGGTTTGCTTTTGATTTCCTGGCTCAGTTGACTTTTGGGTCCTGTTCAAGTCTTTCCAATTACAGAAGCTCAAGGCAGATACAGCTAAAAAAGGGAGGGAGACAACACCCCCCCCCAAGAATTATCTAAACAAACTATGATGACTTTGCAAGACTGACTCTGGCTTATTTAACAAACTGTGGCTTAGTATGATGTCTAAATACAGTTAATTGTTTAACTTAAATCAGTAATCCATAAAGGCAGATTCTTGTAAATCAAAGCAAACAAACTTATTAGTAGCTGCTGTTTATGCTGGATGTTAAAGACCAGCAGGCATTTGCTACATCAAATTATGAAACATATAGTCTCAATGTTCTTTTAGACTAGGGTGGGGAACCTTGGCTCTTTTATGACTTGCTTGCTCAGGAATTCTGGGAGTTGAAGTCCACAAGTCATAAAAAGAGCCAAGGTTCCCCACCCCTGTTCTAGACCAGGGGTCTCCAACCCCCGATCCGTGGGCCAGTACCTGGCCGTGGCATGCTAGCAACCAGTCTGCACAAACAAGCAAAGCCCCATCCGCAGGATGCAGGCAGCACACAAAACCACGCACCCTCAGGTCAGGTCCATGGAAAAACTTCTCTCCACGCAACCGGTCCCTGGTGCCCAAAGGATTGGGGACCTCTGTTCTAGACAGCAAAATATCAGTCTGAACTATGTACAATAAATGAAGGCTCTGATCCATCATGAAGTTAGCTGAAAGGTTCTCTGTTTTAGCATTATTTTTATTATGCTACAATCCCTACTTAAGAAACTGACTAGACTTTCTTGTTCTAAGTCATCTTGGAGACTTTTTTAAATGGAGAGGCAGATAGTAACAAACAATCTCTTAAATACATTTTTGCAACAGAAAAAAGGAAGGAAAAGTTTTTCATAAAATAGTCTGTAGATTTAAGACTTGAAAGCCTTGGTTTATGCCAGTGGTTCTCAACCTTTTTAATGCCGCGACCCCAAACCGGTCGTAAGTCGAGGACTAAACCGGTCTAAGTCGAGGACTAAACCGGTCGTAAGTCGAGGACTAAACCGGTCGTAAGTCGAGGACTAAACCGGTCATAAGTTGAGGACTACCCAACCGGTCGTAAGTCAAGGACTTTCCCTGCCCGGGAGCGCCGCACATGCGTGGTTCCGCCCCCTGCGCCGGCCGAGGCGTAGCTGGCAAGCGGCAGAGACAGAGCAGGTCGACCACCAGCTGGCCCAGCTCAAGGGAGGTAAGGCACCCGCCGGAAAAGGGGAAAAAAATGGCAGACAGCCTTGCTTGGTGACCCCCGTGAAATGGTTGATCGACCCCAAATGGGGTCGCGACCCATAGGTTGAGAACCGCTGGTTTATGCAGATATATTACAATTTCAGGTTTAAAGAAGGTCAACTCATAAACAATTTCATGGAATAAAATAAAGTAAAAACCTTTTTGTGATTCATGTTTTTCAGTTTTGCCCTGGTATTCAAAGCCAACAGCACTTTTATCCACTTTCTCTTTGTCCACACCGTATTTACCACCAAAACCTCTAGAATAATCTGGAGATGGGAGTAAAAAAATATAGTCATTCATAATAGTACAGACTAAAGACACTGGACTTTTTATCATTTATAGCTACTTGATTCAGTTCACTTTTACTGACTCTTGGCAATGGATAAACAAAATTACCATAAAAACCTCACAATCATTTATCCAATTATATTTTTAATGGAAAGAGAAAAGGTTCAGCTGTGAGTCATCAAGAGATGAGACTGAGGATCAGTTGGAGGAAGATAGAGGAAGCTCATTTTAAAGACTGATTAACCCAGAATTTGGTTTCCCCTTAACTATGGCTAACTATGCTTTCAATGTAGCAGTAAATGCACTTGTCCAACAAGGAAATACATGCAGTAAAACTAGAGCAGCTAAAGAGGGGGTATGAACATGTTTTTGTAAACTGTGAATACAGTCTTGTAAACTGGCTGTCATATAAGGGAGGGTAGTGATGTGCCTAGGACAGGGGTAGGCAACCTTGGCTCTTTTATGACTCGTGGACTTCAACTCCCAGAATTCCTGAGCCAGCCATGCTGAGGGGAAAGGGAGAGGTTTCCAAGCTGAGCCATGCTGGCTCAGGAATTCTGGGAGTTGAAGTCCACCAGTCATAAAAGAGCCAAGGTTGCCTATCCCTGGCCTAGGACCATAGGTAAGTCAACAATACATGTTCCAAGTGAACCTTTGTAGTGAGTAGGAAGAAGTAAGCAAGCTATTCTATGATTTGAAACCTGTTCCACTATAGTAGAGAGGTTTGTCATCCCTTCCAATAAGTTTGCAAAAAGACTGCCCATTTCTGGTACCAAGCTCCAGTGATTCGGCTTGAGAAGTATCAGAATTCAGAACAAGGTATAGGATTTATTTTGTGGGGAAAATGCTATTTGGAAAAAAGAAAAAAATACCACTGTGCCTAAGTGGAAATGGAGAGATACATGCTTAATCCTACCCTCAGTCATATAAATTTTTTGAGTGACTTTTTCAGGAAAGTCACTATCTTTCAGCCCAAACTACCTCACAGGAATGAAGTTATGCTTCCTTTAACATTTAACCTAGCTAACAAACAAATAACTAAAGGAAAATAGAAAGGCTGGAACACAATATTCTTGGTCTTTGAAAAGTGGTCTTAAGATGCATTTTTTTCGAAGTTTGCCTTAAAAATGTTTAAAAAAAACCATGCAGAAAATACATGAATGCATATGAGCTACCTATTCAGCTTAATTCAAAACTAGTATAACAATAATAAAGCAATGAAAATCATTTTGGGCAGAAAAATTGACAACTAGACTTCAATAAATGCATACTGTCTATGCTCTGGAGACAACTGCCTAAATGGAATGCAGCAAAAGCCATCTGCCATAATCTAAGTTGTATAAATGTACTTTGAATCACAACTTTCCCCATATACAAGAACAGAAAATGAAAGAGATGATTGCAAAAATGATTCAAATTCCTGTGGAACTCCCACTTTTTTTGATAGAAATGCAGACAAAATTTGGAAGGAAGCAGAAAACTAATAAGAGTATAGATTCATATCTGTTAGGAAAATCTTACTTCATTTAGAGAAGAGAGGATTTTTTTTCAGTGCAAATCTGAAAATGTTTACTTAAGACATCAAGTATCACTGGATTCAATTAAATTGTTATGACTCAATGCTCTCTCTAGGATAAAGATGAAATTTGAAATATACTTCCTGCAGAGGCAGAACAAGGATATTTTTAACTGCCTAGCATTTTCTCATTTGACTCTTCCAATAAATATTATAGATAGCATCCACAACAGTGTTAATTACCATTATTTTTGTCAAACAAAAGCAGAATACATTAGAAAGGAGTATGCCTAAACCCACTAGGATGGGCTGATTATTTCTCAAGTTAGATTTACATCAGGATTATATCTTATGATATGTTGTTAAGAGTCAAATGGACTGTGGGGTGATTATATTTGTGTATGCACTGAACTCACTCTATTTTAATATCTTCTATTCCATAAGCATCCACAAAGGCAGAAAACATAGAGCTAGAAATAATCTCCACATCAACTAACTTCTCAGAAATGAAGTGATAATGAAGATATAAAAACAAGAAGAATCTTTGTAGTCTTGTAAAGAGAAGGAATTATTTAGGACCTTGCTAAGATATCATCTTAGCAACAAACCTTTCTGGGATTCGTGTTTCTCTGTTTTTCCTTGGTAATCAAATCCCATGGCACTCTTGTCTACTCTGTCAGCCTGCACACCATACTTCCCACCAAATCCACTTGAGTAGTCTGAGAAGAGAACAAAATACACCATGTATCAGAAATGACTGTAGGAGCAGCAGAACAAAAGAATGGGTATCACTGCTGATAAACTAGAGTTATGATCAAGTTCACCGATAAATGCTCCATATCCCCATTGAATCCTATTATTTGATAGCACCACTATGTACTAAACTGTACGTAAACTCTCCTAGAATTTGGAGACTCTCCAAAGGAGCTTCAGGATGCCTTCAGAATTTCTGCCAGTATTAAAGGTCTTTACATGTGTATCACTAATCTGGATTGTGACCTACATTGCCAATAACAAATAAACTCTTAACAAGTCAACACAATTTCTGCTTATTTTATCACTTCCTGCCTTAGTGCTCTACTTTTCAAAATGCAGGAAGCAGTGATTTATTATTCTAAGTATCACTGTGATCAATCCAAACATTAATTCCAAAAGGATATCATTCAGGAATGCTTAAGTTTTTTAGCCATGTAACTGCTGTTGCTCTATCACTCTATAGGCTCACACATTAAGCATCCATGTAAGTGTCATCAATCAATCAGAATACAGCTGGCAGGGACCTTGGAGGTCTTCTAGTCCAACCCCCTGCTCAAGCAGGAGACCCTATCCCATTTCAGACAGGTGTCTCTCCAGTCTTTTTCTTAAAAGCCTCCAGCAATGAAGCACCTACAACTTCTGAAGGCAAGCTGGTCCACTGGTTAATTGTCCTCACTGATAGGAAGTTTCTCCTTAATTCCAGGTTATTTTGCTGAAAATTGGGTTGTGTTTTACTAGGCTTTATTAATGCAGCAATTAACCGGTAAGCAAATGATGATAAAGTATCTTATTCAGTGTGTTGTTGTAATTTTCTATTCTACATGTGGAATGAATATGTGCATGTGTTTAAATAAAATAATTTCCAGAGCAGATTTTGTCAAGTCTTTTATATGCTTTGAACAAATTATTTCTCAGTGAGAATTACCTTTCTGAGAAGCATGTTTCTCCGTTTTTCCTTGATATTCAAATCCCATAGCAGACTGCAGAGAAAAATAATTCAACAAAAAGTTCACATTTATAAAAGCTAGAACTGGCATCTTTTCAGGAGATAGCTATGATTTGGGGCTAACGTGCACAATGGTTGAGGCCTTCCCCATTTTCAAATGCGCCCAGCATTCACATGCGTTTTCTGCCATTTTTACCTCGTCATATTATTGTAGCTTAGATCAGAGGACATTGTTTGGGACCCCAGTCCATGCCCTGGCACCTATAGACCCTGTTGCCAACTCCAGTTCATCAAACCTTTTAAAAAGTGATAGCTATTGTTTCTAATCAATATATAAGCATTAAAGATTTATGAAAAAGTATTTCACAAATTCTCTTTGTCAGGATATCAGATTCCCTGTGTAAGTATAACATATGTTACAAATTTAAATCTTCTAATGAAAGTCTCCCCCCTCCCAAATTTCACTATATTATATAGAGAGCGGATTCTGATCATAGCGGCATATAGCTATAATGGAGAAATAAATAAAACAAAATATTTACACATTCTTGGTTCAGTTTGCAATACAACTGTCACAAATCAGTCTTTCATCTACAATTCAGTATATTTTATAATCATGCTTTAAGATGATTACTCGATAAATTTCTCGCTGCTCTCTTTCCTTTATTTTGTGCAAACATAAACCCAAGAAACTGGGATAAAGTATCAGACCAATTTTTCAGAAAGGGAACGGCTGTAAAAGTTATTCAAGCAAAGCTGAGAAACATGCAGCATAAAAATATAACAGCCCACAAGAACACAGTGCACAGTGCACAATGCTAAAAGCACGGAAGGTCTGTTACCTGGTCAACCCTGTCAACTTGTACACCAAACTTGCCACCAAAGCCTTTAACCGAATCCACCTGGGAACAATGCTTAGAAAGCTTGGATTGATATTCATGACCAACAGCTGACTGAAAGGGGAAAATAGAAGACAGCATTTATTATGTTATTCCTAATGACTGGACTCAAACAGTCATCCTAAACTAGCCGTAGCCACATATTCAGTGGTGGGATTCAGCCGGTTCACAACGGTTCGGCAGAACCAGTAGCTAAATTTTGCTGAGTTTGGAGAACCGGCTGAATGATCACTGCTTCCAGAAATCTGTTCTAGGCATCGGAGGCCTGGAGGAGGCCTCCCAGGCCTAGAATGGCCTGCCAGAAGTGCATGGATGCCACTTCCGGAAGTTCGTTCTAGACCTCGGAGGCCCAGACCTGCATCCAATAAGAGAACCGGTTGTTCAGGTATTTGAATCCCACCACTGCACATATTACTAGTACATGTGAATGTGTTACAGCAGGCTGAAACCTTCCTTTCAGGTTCCACTCAAAAGCTATGTTTCAGGCATCTGGCAGCTGCACAGAGCATAGCTGTTTACAAAAAAGTCCTCACACGCAATGCTCTACTCAGATGATTGGGACTGCAGACAGCCTGCCATCCAGACCTCATACTGGCCATACACAAATTAGGATTCTTGTTGTTAACTATCTCAGTACCTACATTTCGGAGTTCATTAAGCCCTTCATACCAGCACTTGATCTAAGCACTTTAAATTTTACCCCTTTCTCCCACAAGTCAGATGCACATTTGGAATGACTACAAGCAAGCCACTGTCAAGGAGGTACATTTTCTGTTATTATGATTATAAGTTTTGTTTTTTTCTTTGCTATGGATCATGTTGCTTTCTTACATGGAAGTTTTATTGATTTTTTAAATATGCAATTGAAAGAAACTGTAGGAAAGCAGCTGTCATGTGTCTGACTAATGAAACACTTCAAAGAACTTTCAGGCATGATTTAACCTAAAAAAGCCTTTATTAGGTGTAGAGGAGTGTCAGCATGGCATGGTAGATGTCAAGATCTGAATTTCCCTTCCCTTTGCACATAACATTCCAGGCATTTCCCCTCCCCTATTTTGGGGTCATGATTCACATCTTCCAATTAACCTGGAGGGCAAAGATTCACTTCCGTTCCTTTTCCTGGGCTTTCCTTACTAATCTCCTCCCTTTCTCTGTCATCTGAATTAACTCTAAAATTACCAGACAGTTCTGCATATTTTGTCAAAGCAAGAATATTTAATATTAGCAGCGTTGACAGCAGCATATTAATGTAATAAACAACAGCAATAACTAGTCTCCTTTAGCTACAATGCTCTCCAGCTTTTAAGGTCAATGCTGCACTTAAACTGACTCCAATAACAAAGCAGTTTGAGCATTTGTTCATTTATCAAATTTCTAAGCCACATCAACCACACAAACTCAGAGTAACTTCGCAATAAAAAATACCGTATTAAAAAAAGAGAGAGAGCAGTCACCTAGAATGTAGAAACCCAAACAACATTATTCACTCCATCTCCTTTCTTACAGGGGTCTGACCACACACTAATCCAAAGCCAGGTTTTAATGATTTGTTTAAAGTTGGATAAGGCGGAGGATCTTCAAATCTCCACCTACCTGCACAGATTAGCTAAGGATGGAGGTTGGGAGAAAGGAGTATTCCTTAACTGTCACCAACATCACCGAAGGTACTAAGTTTGCTGGCACATCATTTTACCAACAAGCATCTGGGAAACTGCAAATGCAGCCAGCAGATTATGCCGGCTATGAATGCTCTTAGTTACAGAAAGCCACAGCACGCCCACTTCATTTCCTAAAGTCTCTATCAAACTTTTAACAACTTCCTACACATTTGGCCTGCATATTCCTGTTGCTATGGGGCAAAAAAAGAGACAAAGCAAGGCTAACTATATATATACTATTTCTTATGATGCAGCAACTTCTGAAGCATATGTTGTATGATTTCCCATCTTTATTTTTCAATACAACAGAATATATAATCTATGGAAGTGGGTGCCCTTCAGCTATGTCAAAAGTATCTCACAGAATTCTCAACCATCATGGACATTTTTTGGAATTATATTCCCAGCACAGCTGGGGAAAAGTGAATTTGACTTAGACCAGGGGTAGGCAACCTTGGCTCTTTTATGACTTGTGGACTTCAACTCCAGAATTCCTGAGTCAGCTATGTCAGAATTCTGGAGTTGAAGTCCACGAGTCATAAAAGAGCCAAGGTTGCCTATCCCTGACTTAGACACAGTGACATTACATCTCACCTGGCTGGGATCAATATGCATATCAGATTAAAAACACACAGGCATTTTCAAACACAGCCTATTTCATCAGCTCCATGCATTTTTACTTTGATGCTTTCTCAAATTCCACATCCAGAATTTTTATTTTTTTCCTCCAATACATGATGAAGCAAGTGTGAATGTTCAGCGTTATTTTCCCATCTGTTTCACAATTTTCCTTCCGAAATTAATATTAAATAGTAATATAATTATTAAGGAGATAATTAGTGACCATTCAGTGCAGGCCACAAGGTATGTGCATTGCTGTGCACAGAATCCAAATTGAAAACATCTAAGTAATACAATTTCTTAAAAAAAAATATTTAAAATCTCTTGGCTGCCCAACTCTAGCGGAGGCAGCATGCTTCCAAATGAATTTGAAACCCGCCTTTTGCAACTTTATTTAAGACATTATATAGAATTCTAAACTTCCAGCAGCTTTTGATCACTGTATCTTCCTGGAAATACTACCCAAGAGTACTGTGTTCCAGTTATTTCATTCACTTGATTTAAATGACTTGAATTGAATGGTGAATCCCCAAAATCTGTTTCTGTTTGACTCTAGTATCATGCAGAATTTTATTTCCAATAATATTAATATCTAGCAGAGAAGGCAAGGTGTATTTTTGGCCTGATGGTACATGTGGAATTTTGATAGCATATCATGGGCAATCTCACAAAGTATCTGCCCTAGTGAGTGTGATCAGTCATGGCACATGTATCTGTTTATCAGATAACTAGTGGATAGAAGGAGCTTCTCTGACTGGTTTCTGGGAGGCTAAAGTGGCCTTGTTCACTGCTGAGCTAGCTGAATTCACTCATCACATAAAGCAAAAGCCAAAATGTATTTTATTTCAGTTATTATGTATAAATAAGCCTTAGTGCTCTGCATTTTTTGTCTGCCTTTCAGCCAATGCTACCTTCTAGCAACTTCCTTGACAAGTCCCTACACAGTTTTCTTGGCAAGATTTTCAGAAGTGATTTGTCATAGCCTTCTTCTTCCTAGAGATGAGCATGAGTGACCGGCCCAAAGTCCCCGGTTGGCTTTGTGTTCAAGGTGGGACTAGAACTCATGGTGACTCAGTTTCTAGCTTGGTGCCTTAATCCCTTTACCAAACTGGCTCTCTTTTTTTTTTTTTAATTCTATTGTTTATGTACAGTGAAGGAAAAAAGTATTTTATCCCCTGATGATTTTGTACGTTTGCCCACTGACAAAGAAATGATCAATCTATAATTTTAATGGCAGGTTTATTTTAATAGTGACAGACAGAATAACAACAAAAAAATCCAGAAAAACACATTTCAAAAAAGTTATAAATTGATTTGCATTTTAATGAGTGAAATAAGTATTTCACAAAACATGACTTAGTACTTGGTGTTAAAACCTTTGTTGGCAATCACAGAGGTCAGACGTTTCTTGTAGTTGGCCATCAGGTTTGCACACATCTCAGGAGGGATTTTATCCCACTCCTCTTTGCAGATCCTCTCCAAGTCATTAAGGTTTCGAGGCTGACGTTTGGCAGCTTGAACCTTAAGCTCCCTGCACAGATTTTCTAGGCCACTCCAGGATCTTAATGTGCTTCTTCTTGAGCCACTCCTTTGTTGCCTTGGCCGTGTCATGCTGGAATACACATCCACAACCCATTTTCAATGCCCTGGCTGAGGGAAGGAAGTTCTCACCCAAGATTTGACGGTACATGGCCCCGTCCATTGTCCCTTTGATGCAGTGAAGTTGTCCTGTCCCCTTAGCAGAAAAAACCCCCCAAAGCATAATGTTTCCACCTCCATGTTTGACATGTGGTCACAGTCAGCATTCGTCCACCTCCTCCTAACACAGCGAGTTGAGTTGATGCCAAAGAGCTCAGTTTTGGTCTCATCTGATCACAACACTTCAGATCTCCTCTGAATCATTCAGATGTTCAATGGCAAACTTCAGGTGGGCCTGTACATGTGCTTTCTTGAGCAGGGGGACCTTGCGGGTGCTGCAGGATTTCAGTCCTTCACGGCGTAGTGTGTTACCAATTGTTTTCTTGGTGACTATCGTCCCAGCTGCCTTGAGATCATTGACAAGATCCTCCTGTGTAGCTCTGGGCTGATTCCTCACCGTTCTCATTATCTTTGAAACTCCATGAGGTGAGATCTTGCATGGAGCCCCAGTCCAAGGGAGATTGAGTTATTTTGTGTTTCTTCCATTTGCGAATAATCACACCAACTGTTGTCACCTTCTCACCAAGCTGCTTGGCGATAGTCTTGTAGTCCATTCCAGCCTTATGTAGGTCTACAATCTTGTCTCTGATATCCTTGGACACGATCCTTTGGTCTTGGCCATGGTGGAGAGTTTGGAATCTAATTGATTGCTTCTGTGGACAGTTGTCTTTTATACAGGTGTGATTAGGAGCACTCCCTTTAAGAGAGTGCTCCTATTCTTAGCTCGTTACCTATATAAAAGAGACCTGGCAGCCAGAAATCTTGCTGATTGATAGGGGATCAAATACTTATTTCACTCATTAAAATGCAAATCAATTTATAACTTTTTTGAAATGTTTTTTTCTGGAATTTGTTTTTTTGTTATTCTGTCTCTCACTGTTAAAATACACCTACCATTAAAATTATAGACTGATCATTTCTTTGTCAGTGGGCAAACATACAAAATCAGCAGGGGATCAAATACTTTTTCCTCTCACTGTATTGTCCCCAGCCATGTCATGAACCGTTATAGAAATTGGCATGAAGAACCAGCTGGGGGACTTTGGGCCAGTCACTGTCTCTCAGCCCAATTCTCCTCACAAGATTGCTGTTGTGGGGAAAATAGGAGGAGGAAGCAGTGGGATAAAAATCTATATTTAAAAAAAGCAGAAACACAAGAAAATAAATTCCCCTAGCCTTCATTTCTCAAAACTTGTTTGAGGAGAATGCATTACATCAAGAGAAAAATCATTATAGCATTTACTCAAACTCTGTGTTTACACTATGGCACTAAGCCACAATGTGAATCGTTTCATTTTCATTTAGGGTGGATTCACTTCTTACAGTTCAGCATTTTTATACAAACAAGATTATAATGGTTTTGTTAAATGAGTCATAGCTTTAAAAGACAGAGTGAACTCTGTACTGCAAAAGGCTCCCAGGAATCTGTGAAAATAAGCATGAGAAGAAACACATATGCTCCCCCCTTCTAATATTTAACGATAATCTTGAGAGACGGCGAGATTAGGGTCAAGTTAAGTTGGGCCAACTTTCTCCATTAAAATCTGAATGAAAAGAAAGCACATGTAGTAGGTCTCAAAAATGTAGGACAATAACTGAATTCAATATATCCGATCCCTAAGAGTAGCAACCAAGCCAATTCCTTGAAATTTTACTTTGTCCATGCGGTCCTGTTCCACACCAAACTTCCCTCCGTAGCCATGGGACGCTTGGGGTCCCGATTCAAGCTCTTTCTCCTTGAGGGACTGATGTTCTTGGGACACGTTTTCTCGAAGCTGATGAATGCTTTGGAAGGGAAGCAAACAAACAAATAGCATCACAAGAATAATCCTAATTCTCACCTCCAGAACTTTTTTTTTTAATCTCTAAATTAACTAGAGCTTTACATCTTCCCAAACTCTAAATTGTGGTGAATATGAATTAGCTTTAGTAAAGACAAACCAACTTCACATATTAATTTACTATAATTTGAAGTCTTACCACAGTTAGTTCAAACTGTTGAAACACTGGGCTAAAGTTCTTTAGAAATAAAATGGACAATTTGGATATTTTCCTGAAGGAAAGAAAATAACTCTGTCCCAAAATTCAATAGCAAACTCCAAAGGGAAAGCAGAACAATTATCAGTGGGAAATAAAATAATCTATCAGAGTCTTAATGCTCCTATACAGGGAGGAGAAAGAAAGGTAAGAGGATCAAGAGACAGAAATAGGGCAAATTCTAATATGGACCCTCCAGAGATGTGTTCTACAACCCTTCTGTATTTATTTCTCAGAACAATTCCCAACCATATAAAAGTTATTCAGTTACTGATTTAATACTGTAATCCATCTGGGCCCTTTTCTATTAATGTTTCTATTATTGAAAGTTTCCATATTAATTTTTCTCCCAAATCTGACTACTGTAATTTATGATGCGTACAAATTAATACGTTGAAATGCTTTTTCCTAGCTTACATCCATGGCTTTAACCTTGAACTATACTACTATAACTACAATGGTGCTTAAAAATTTGTGAACCCATTTGAATTTTAAATACTGCTGCATTAATGTGATCTACAACATGATAGGTTTTCACACAAGTCCTAAAACTAGATAACTAGAACTCAAATACATTAGTCAAAAACATATTTGTTCATTTATTTATTGAGATAAATAATCCAAAACTACATAACTGTGTGTTACAAAAGTATATGACTCTCTAAGATTATTGGTTCATTTCAAGAGGAAATTGTTTATGTTCTTTTTATCAAATTTTGGGACTTCTGTGAAAAACAGATCACGTTTTAAGTCATAGAAATGCATACATATTGAACATTCAAAAGGGTTCTCAAACTTTTAAACACCACTGTAATGTGGTCATGCCTAGTCAAATTTAGAAGCTTTCTCTGTCATAATAATAAGGCATCCTCATGATGACAAGTGCTTTTACACACAATTATCTGGTCCCTTATATTTATCCTATCTGTTCCCCCAGAAATCCATGGGACTCTGAAGAAAGCAAGCACACACAGTTGCCACTTCACAACCAGAAGAAAAATGTAACTGGGTGTAGTTTTGCCTTGTTCCAACATCCCATTCCGGGTTACAATAATTGAAAAATCCATCAAGGAAAAGCAATAATGATAATATACCACAGGAAAGGTAATATAGCTTTAATTGAAATTTATATTCTTTAAATAGACTTGAGTTTAATGAGATTTCTCCTCTCTCTAATTTTATTGTGTTTCTCTTAGTTTTTTTTCAGTTTTATTTTTAACTTTAATTCAATCTTTAAATTATCCTGCCTGAACATGAATTTAGATCATTCATGTTCAAGCAGGATGATTTAAAGGCTGACAATTCTAGATATCGTATTAACCTGAAATACGTAAAGGAGACCTCTGTTCTACTATTCATACCTAATAAATCTAATAATAAATGATTTGCTTTGCAGATGCATCACATTTGAGGACATAGATGCTCAGAAAAGAATTTCAAACTACTGATTTTAAAAATCCACAAGCATTTTGGTTTTCTTCCAACTCCCAAGAATATGAAATGCAGCTGTATTATTCCAAGGAGTTTTTCTTAACTAGAATAGAGATACCATGACAGTTAAAACATTTAAAAAACTGTGCTTTTCATATATTGTTAGAATCAAGTAACTGCTACAAAACTTTCCAAAATATGTTTTGAAGTAAGTACAGTGTGGAAAACAGGGTTAACCTGTCGCATTCCTGAACTTTACGTTAAAAGTTCGAGAAACAATTACGAATGCTTTCATAATTTTTAGGCTGACATTCAAAAGTGGTTAATTATTTGAAAACCCCTTTAACTTTTACCAGCTTAGTTATGTTGGTCTTCAATTCTTCCTCTAGAAGTTTTTCCTAAGCTTGACCACTTCTAGGTGTGCTGACTCAAACTCCCAGAATTTTCATCAATGGCTGTGCTGATGGCAGTATTCTGGGATTTGAAGTCTACACATCTGGAAAGGGCCAAGTTTCTCAACCTCAGAAACTTTAAAATGCGTGGACTTCCCCTCCCAGAATTCCAAGACACACATCTTAAAATTGCTGAGGTTAAGAAACACTGCTCTGGACAACTGCAGTTCAGTCATTCCTGAGGTGATGTATCAATATTGTGGGGCTGGCTTTATTTACAAAAAAAAAAAAACAAAAACCTGCAAGACCACCCAGGGATCATTCAGAGGAACCAAAGATTCTACAGCTCCCAAGAAAATTTCATTTCTGGAATGGATTATTTTGCACACCTTTCATGGAAGTGCTTTTTCTCTCATCCAAGAAGAGCTCACAACTCAATAATAACTGTAACAATTACAGTATAAATAGGATAATTATAATAACAGTTGAGAGCAATATCTATGGCAAATATAGGGGCAGGCTGAGCTGAGTTCATGTAATCAAGTTCAGTCATGAACCATCCGTCATGAATAGGTTTTTAAGACATGTATTTCTTCAGTAGATAAAACAGGTTTTCTTTCATGCCTTATTTCAAAGCCAGGACATGACAATACTGACTTTTCCTGTAGTTATTGCTAACTCTATACTCAACAATTCTTGACCATCATCAAGCCCAAATTCAGAGGTCTCCGCTCAAGAGCACTACTGGTCTAGAATAGTATTCCTTAACCAGACTTTTGAAATGCATTTGGACTGCCACTCCACAAACTCATAGCCATCCTTGCCTACCAATTGCTCTAGAAATTATATCTAAAACTACCACTGGAGATCAGCAAAATATCACAGTATATATTTTAAAAAAGTATATTTTACTTGATATGTTCCTGGTGACCAGATCCTTGGACAGTTTTAGCACCCCAGCGCTGTTCTTTTTCGCTTACATCATTCTGTAAAATACATTGAAAAAAGGTTTTATTACAACAGGCTTTAAGCAAGCTCCATCATTCTATTTCCCTGCCATTACTAAATTTGGTCAATTCATTAGACTAAGTACTTCATGTTGTAGCCACATCCATATTTAAGAAAACTTAAAGCAGAGTTCCCATAGCCTGGGACACACACATATCCTCCCAACAGCTCTTAAATTCGGAATTAATAAGCTCATTAGATTTCCCCACTTTTAACTGTAAAAATAAACTTTTAAAGATAATTCTTAAATTTAGTTCAAAATTGTACCACAAAGTCAGGATCTGTCTCCCAATCATCAGCACCATCATCCTGGCTCAGAGTGATGCTGTGGCCTGCCGATGCTTTCCACATCTGTAATATCAGAACATGCATGAACAATATTAAATAAAGGTTCAATTTTTTTTAAAAAAATCACCTATTTACCACCATACAAAATGGCTTTTAGTTCCATAGAATTACAATGCTTTTCATTGATTAAAGGCAACCAATAAAGTTAGCTTTGATAGATTTAACTGATGCCAAATTATTGCAAGAAAATTCTCAGACTAAGTTTGGAAAGAGGAAAGTTTCCTTTAGCTATTATTCAACTTGTAAGCATAATTCCTGCCAGCACTTCAAGGAACATCAATACTTGTGCAATTCACTCACTTTTAAAAAAACACATTGTGAATATAAAAAGATATTTATCCAAAGAAACACTTTATAGGCCTTCTTGTTTAGCTAATTCATTTCTGAATATTTACTGCTGGACAACTTTTCATTTCTACCACTACAAGTCTAAAAAAGTGATTAGGTCAGATATTCTGCATATTTTATAGTAGTGAACTTCTACTGCAGCAGAAGCTATCATTCTATTAAGCAAAGCTTTAACAAGTACACTAATATAATCATTCTACTCAAGATAACTGAAGATGTGGCCAAAATCCTATAAAGTTGATTTATGACATCTCACAAATATAATCAACCAAAATAAGGTTGTGGCCTTTTCTGTATTTACCCAAGAGAAAATCCCAGTGAATTCTCTGCAGTTTATTTCAAAGAAAAAAATTGCTGGATTAAGCTGCAGCAAATTAAAATGTAACCTTCAGCGATTCAACCAAAATCAGAGATGCTGAACTGGAGCAAGTATTTTCAGCTTCTCTTCCATTCTAGGCTTCAGTTTCATACAGAAGGAAGGCTGAATGAAGGTTCTGCTCCAACGATAGCTCTTCCAATATTCCACACCAGATGTGGTTAGCAGTGTAGAGGCTTACATTTCCTTTATTGTACCCTATGTTTTTCCATTATAAATTGTAAATTTCTTTACAATTACTATACAGTAGGCTGGACAGAGCCTATCTACAGTATGTCATACAAGTCAGCAATGACATAGCAATTTGGAGGAGGGGGGGGCAGAATGGAAAGCTCAGACAACCCAAGAGCTGCTACTACTGGTACTACTCTGACTGCTAACAGCCAAAGAAATTTAGATTCTATTCATACCATAGCAAAGAAAGGAGGCCAATAGAAGAGATTCTTTGTAGCTCGGGGTTGAACTATGGAGTCCTTAGTGCTCTCTTCGTTTACACCATTACCCAACCAGGTAATTTCTTCAGTGCCAGAAGGAAGTGGGGTTTGCTCTCTGTTTATACACAGGGACTAATACTAGTCCAACAATCAAGCAGTAAATATCCCAATCAAGAAATTATCAACTCAGATAATCAAACAGTAAACAGCCTAATTAAGGAACTACCAAGAGGAACAAAACACTGACAGGGCAGAGCACTGAACCAAGCTCAGAAAGCACCAAGAACTCTCGCAAAGAAAGGAGAATAGCATTGTGATTTGTAGAGTTATATTTGGGGAAATAAATAGCGTAAGCAAATTAATCCAAATTATCTAGCAGTTATAATTCCTAAAAGATCCGTAATGTAAGAGAAGAAGTCACTGCATTTGTACAGGAATCCCCATATTTAAGGAAGGGATTCCAAGAGAAATTTAATCTTTCTCAGTAAATTCACCTTGGTAATGGTCAGCGTGACATGTTGCTGCAGGTATTACAGGAAATCTCTCCTGTATCATTGAGTTAATCATTTGAGTCTGAGGTATGCACTGATTTTATGGCTAAGCTGCCACTGGTTCTGTGCTTTTAAAGCAGCCTGGCATGCAAACTGAAGTAGATAAAACTAAATACTGTATACTGACATAAATTACTTATTAAGAGTAATTTCCTAAGATCTAGGCAGTGTGAAAATTTCAGAAGTAAAGCAGTTTTAACTACAATTAACCTGAAAGTATGCTAACTGGTAAGGGTTAATAGTGTGGAACTGAAACCAGGGATTCTATGTTCAGCCACAGAAGTTCACTGGGTAATATTAGACCAGCTACTCTCTCTTAACCAACCCACCTCAGAGGGATCATGAAAGGGAAGAATGCAAGGACAGGAGCCTACACTGTTGTGAGCTTCAGCTCCTAAACAAAAGGCCAGATACACATTGAACAAAAAAAAATCCAAACTCAAAACCTTGCTGCCCCCTCCTCCTCTCTTACAAACACTTTCTCTCAATCCCTTCCCAGTTTGGCCAGTATTTCTAACAACCCAAACTGTCCAGCGCAAATAACCAGGCACATTTGTTAAATTCAAAGCACAGAAGAGTTTATTATTGCTACCTTCACAGAAGAATCTAGTCAACCAACAGTCAAAGCTAAATTGGCGCTAGATGAGCCTCCACAGAATTCGGGGGGGGGGGGGGCCTGGACTCGGGTCTCTTGTGGCAACAACACAAGGACTCCAAACTGATGACACATTTAATAAAAAGGACTGGGAACGATATGATAGCAGTGTTCCAATATTTAAGAGGCTGCCAGAAAGCTTGGCCAAAGCGCCTGAAGGCAGAACAAGAAGCTATGGATGGAAACTAATCAAGGACAGAACCAATCTAGAACTAAGGAGAAATTTTCTGACAGTTAGAACAATTAATCAGTGGAATGATTGTCTCCAGAAATTGTGGGTGCTCTAAAATTGGAGGCTTTTAAGAAGACATTAGACCAGGGGTAGTCAACCTTGGCTCTTTTGAGATTCGTGGACTTCAACTCCCAGAATTCCTGAGCGAGCTGGCTCAGGAATTCTGGGAGTTGAAGTCCACGAGTCATAAAAGAGCCAAGGTTGACTACCCCTGCATTAGACAATAATTTGTCTGAAATGGTATAGGGTTTCTTGCTTGCACAGGGCGTTGGACTAGAAGACTTCCAAGGTCCCTTCCAACTCCATTATTCTGTTTTTCTTATTAACCCAGCCTTCTAGCTTAGCCTGCTTTTCCCCTTCAAAAACATACATTTCACAATCTCTTTTTCTTATCATAGTTTTGAAATGTACTCTGCCTTCCATAATTGTTTAGCAAGAATGTAACATCGTCTTCAAAACTGAAAAACAGGGGAGCACCAAGACAAGAACAAAGAATGTACATTCCTGCAGGACTTTTGCAAATTCAGTTTGGTCATGAGGTCAGTGTGGAGAAAGCAAATGACAAACCAAGAAAACTACATGAAGGTCACAACCCTCTAGTCTAGGTGCAATTACTGCTATAAGAGTAAAAAGGAACGATGGGAGGAAAAAACTGTTAAAAGCAGCCAAAAATACTAGGCAGTATATCTTAAATGAAACACAGAAATCTGAATTCAATTTTTGCAGATACATACTTTGCACTAAAACCCTAAGAAACCAAGATTACTTTGATCTTGAAAAGAAATCAATGTACACTTTGCATTAAAATCCTAAGTCACTAAGATTAATATTACTTTGATCTTGAAAAGAAATCAATGTACAGATAATAAAATGAACACCCCATAGATATTTAAAGCATGGCTAACCTACTGTTATATTGTTCTCAGCCTGGATGAATCAAATATCTCCTTGCCAGTAGCCCATGAGTAAGATTTTGTGTGACTTGCTGAATCACAATGAACATTCCATCCCCAAAATTCCATTCTAATCCCATTCCAAAAATCAGGTCTGATACCAAATCTACTTCTGCATTTTTGTCCCCAGAAGCAACAAAACATCCCCAACTATCAATGTAGACTTGACATGTGCAAATATGCATACTAATCAATAGTGATCACATTTAATTGAATGGCTGGCTGGCTGGCTGCATGATTTACCAGCTCACTTCTTGCAATTTTTTAGTGAATACAGACAGGGAGGCCCTACTTAAAATCACCAAACAGCATCTTGGCTCCCAGTAAGATCCTCTCCTAGTCTTCTAAAATCACACAGCAGATAAAACACATATCCTTTCAGGACCTTTTGAGTTGTCCTAATAAAATTATTGCCCTTACCCTAGAGAACTTGGATCCTTTTTAAAACTGGTTTTTACTTTCAAGAGGGAAAAAAAAGGGTTCCCACTTTAACAATGTCCAGCTTTTAAAAGGGTGTCCTGCCTAACTGTACTTCCAAAGGGATTTTTTTTTAGGAAGGAAGCCAACCAATTCCCCTACACCGCAGATCCAGCCGGGGAAGCATTAGTCACGAGCCTGCAAGACCCGACCCGGCTTCTCCTGCCATGCCCACCCTACCTCGTGCTGATCAAGGCGGGCGAAAGAGGAACCCGCCACCGTCCTCTCGTCCTGCATTAAAGAAGCAGGGAGATGCGGGGAGCGAGCCAGGAACCGGCCAAATCGCATCCTCCTGATCGGGCAGGGAGGGAAGAAAGATTCGACAAAACCACCACCACCCCCCCTTTGATCAGCGGCCTAGTTGCTGGAGAACAAAGAGCCCTCAAAGCAAGGAAGCCAGGCAGCCCACCAGGATGCCAAGCGGCGCCCCCGCCGCCCCACCAGGTTTGCTCACAAGAGGACTGGGCTGCCTCCAGCCAAAATCGCAGGAGCGGCCCCACCTTGGGGCTCCGCATCAGCGCCGCCTCTGCCCAGATTCTGATCACGGAGTCGCAAATGAGCTCCGCACCAGAATAACGCCAGGCCGAGCTTATTCTTTCCCCTTCCCTTTTAAAAATATATATATATATATTCTTTTATTCTTCCTTGCAAACAGCACCGATCCCGGCCGCGCCATCCATCCCGCCGGCGAAGAGAAACGAAAGAGCCGGCCGGTCCACGCTGCTCTCTCTCCCCCTGCGGAGGGACCGTGGAGCCCCCGGCAAGGACCCGGGGTTCCTGTCACTACTTACTTTGCGGCCAGCCCACTTCCCCGATGCCCAGGCGCCTTCCTTCCCGACGCAACGCCCGCTCCTCGTTAGCCTGCTGGCCCTTCCGAGCTCTGCTAGCACTGCAATTTCCGCCTCTCCCAAGATCCCGTTTCCTGTTGTTCAGCATGGCGCGTCATCAGGTGGGATATGGCCACGGCGACCCGTCGGTGCTCGGCCTTCGGTGCGGGCTTGCAGGAGGCAAAAAGACGCGGCCTCCGCATCCGGCCGTTTCCTTGGGGCGGGGGAAAAAAAAAAAAAAAGATAGATCCCGGGGTTCTTCGGCGTCCCTGCTCCCGTCTGCAACACCGCCGGCTCGCCCAGCGGAGCGTCTGATTTTGCCCTCCCGCGCAATTGCAAGAAGCCTTTGCCTCGAAAGAAGCAGAGCGCCTGCGCCCCCAAATTAATACTATAAATGGCACGAGGGAGGGGTGGTTGGCTTTGACTTCCGATGACCCTGGCGGCTCTTCCACCGGTTGTTTTTCCACCCCCACCCCCGTCAAGGCGCACCTCCGGCCGGAGAGTTGCGAGCCCATCTGTTGCACTCATCGAGCAAGGCCTTTGCGAATGAGCAACCGTGGTTGCCAGATGCCCCAAAGTTTTGCAGCCCGACACTTTAAAAGTAGCCCAAAAGAACGCAACCCGCGAAGGTCAACAATTCCCCTTCAACTCGTCTCCCAACCTTCAACGTCGGGTTGGCTTGCCGGAGCACGCGCGCTGCGCGAATCCCGACGAAGGCGGGGATTGCGCTCGCGTGTGTTCGTGGGGAGGCATGCAAAGCAAGAGCTGGGGAGGGGGCTAGCTAGGGGGAAGGGAGGGAGGGAGGTCGCCCTGTCAGTAGGGGCTTCTTGCCGGCGCATTTCTGCCTATCCGCAGGCGCAGCGGCTCGGGAGACTCCGTCTTGAGCAAAGAGTTAACTTCAGCAGGATCAGGCCGAAGCAGGAGAGCTACTACTTTGGTCGGTGCCCTCCTGCGAAATCTCCCGCTTCCTGCGCCAAGTTTCTGGAAAAGTGAAGTGCTATGGATTATGCCGAGCATGCGCAGAAATGTTTCAGATCCTGGGGGGGAAAAGGGGCGTCGTTTTGGATAAATGTAGCTTTTATTTAAAAGTAACCTGCATTCATCTCATGTTGGAAATAGTAAAATGTGTTTGAAATTGCGCCTTGACAATGACTGTTTAAACATTAGAAATAATTAAGGGGCACCATGCTCCCCTACTAGAAGTCACTGGTGTTATAGAAAATCATGAATAAAATGGTTAGATTTGCCAAATGTTAATTTAGTTAGCCTTAATTTACAATATTAAGCGATTAGGACTCATGAAACATGATTTCAGCAAAAAAAATATGCTGAAAAGCCATCTGATTTTATTCTAGGATTGATAGGATTTGACATGTGGCATTTATTTTTATCCTGCATTTATCGTTTTTATAAATCACTCAAGGCAGTGCACATACATAATATTCATTCCTTCTCTTATTTTGCCCACAACAATCCTGAGTTGAGATGGGCTAAGGAAGAGTGATATATAATATAAAGTGTATATTTATCACATTTATATCCATGGAACAACCTGCCTCCAGAAGCTGTGAATGCTCCAACACAGAAAATTTTTAAGAAGAGACTGGACAGCCATTTGTCTGAAATGGTATAGGGTTTCCTGCCTGAGCAGGGGGTTGGACTAGAACAGGGGTAGGCAACCTTGGCTCTTTTATGACTCCTGGAATTCAACTCCCAGTTGAAGTCCACGAGTCATAAAAGAGCCAAGGTTGCCTACCCCTGGACTAGAAGATCTCCAAGGTTCCTTCCAACTTTATTATTGTTATTGTTATTATTATTATTGATCATCGCACAGTCAGCCAGATGTTCAGACTGGATTTGGCATTTTTTCTACCTATCGAGTCCTTACCAAGGACCTGGGATAGGCAGATGTGGATGTTTGATGGTATTACAGATATCGTCGCAGGATGGAGACTGTGCTACGAGATCTTCTCTTTGCTGATGACTGTGCCCTTAATGCAGGATCGGAGCAGGAAATGCAAGCCAGCATGGACAAATTCGCAGCCGCTTGTGACAACTTTGGCCTCTTCATCAACACGAAGAAAACTGAAGTGATGTACCAGCCAGCTCCAAAAGCCCAATACCAAGAGCCTACCATCACAGTGAAGNTAAGCTTAAAGTTTACCAGGCAGCAGTGCTAACTACCCTGATGTATGCTAGTGAGACCTGGACAGTGTACAGGAGGCACGTTAGGCAACTGAATTACTTCCACATGACTTGCCTTCGTAGAATTCTGAGGATCCGGTGGCAGGATAAGATACCAGATACAGATGTCCTCTCCAGAGCAGGCCTATCATCAGTTTACACTGTGTTGATGAAAGCCCAGATGCGCTGGGCAGGCCACGTTGTAAGGATGCCAGACCATCGCATCCCTAAACAGCTCTTCTATGGTGAGCTGTCTCAAGGAAAGCGATCGCACGGGGGACAAAAGAAGCGATACAAAGACACGCTGAAAGCATCTCAAGTCCCTGGATATCGACACCATCTCTTGGGAAATTTTGGCGCATGATCGACCGACATGGCGTACCCTGGTTTACCAGGGGTGCCAGACATATGAACACAGGAGGACAATCTTGGCACAAGAGAAGCGAGCACTCCGTAAAGCCAGAGCTGCAAATGCTGAAGCAACAGTGTCCACATTTCTCTGTTCAGTATGTGGCAGAACATTCCGTGCTAACATAGGTCTCATCAGCCATCTACGGACACACCGTTGATGGCCCACAATCCACAAGATGTCAAGGTCTTCATCGAAAATCGATGGACGAACAACAACAACTCTTGCTTGCTTTTGCCAGTCTTTCTATTTCTATTTGTAGGTCTTTGTATTTTGTTATCTTCTCCAGTTCTTTCTCCTCTATTCTGCTATCTCCAGGCACTGCCACGTCCACTATCCAGGCTTTTTTGTCTTTCTTATTGACAATTGTTATTGTTGTTATTATTATTCATTAGACGTGAACTTCAGTCAACTGAACATTCAAATTGACTGGCACTGATGGTTGATATGGGTTGCTGCCAGCATCCTAGGTATCAACCAGGTACCTCCACCTCCTTAAAACGTAAGATGATGATAATAATGATGATGATGATGATTATACTGCCTATGAAGTGTGACTCTAGGCCACTCAAATGACTAAAACTATAAAAATATAAACACATCATGCAACTATACTAAAATGACTGTTAAAAATTAAATAAAACGTAAGACATACTAAATTACAAATTTAAGTATTCATAAATATATATGTAGTCCTCAACTTACAACCATTCATTTAACAATGATTCAAGGTTACAACAGCCCTGGAAAAAGTGACTTACAACCTGTACCCAGTTGATACTTGGGCATCACTGACCGAGCTATCTCCAAGCCCACGGCTGAGAAATCAGTCTCTGACTTTCATTCTTATGAAGTTGTGTAAACCAATTAATCCAGATAGGCATTGTTCACTAGGAGTCAATAATACTGACTCAAAGCAACAAATACATAGGTATAACAAGGAAATTGTGATAGCTGAAGGGTGTAATGGTATGTAGGAATGAGTTTGTGAGACATGTGGACCTAACAATGATCAGATAAGAGGTGGTTGATTCCACAGAATAGGAACATGACAAACTAGGGACCTTTCCTAGTTTTTTTAGACTGTAAAAGTGAGTGGAGAGAGATGTACTTTCAGACTTCAGACTATATTCTGTTAATATAATTTTACAATAAAATAGAGCTAGTACCTCTGGGTGTGCTTCTTGTCTGGACTACCTCACAAGGCTAACAATGGGAATAGAGTTATTTTTGGTCTACCTCACATCTTTAGATTGTTTCCTGCCCCTACCAACCCAGTAAAGGAGCATAAACTTAATGCTGGGTCCATATGATTCAGAAGGTGCCTATGATCTAAGAGTAACTAAATTGTTGGCACTTGCTAGAAGCACAAGGTGATTGGAAAATGCCTAGCTGATGAAACCACCACCTAGAGAGGGTGGTCAGGTGTGATATCAACATTCTGTCTTTGAAAGGTCTGTGATGTTGCACATGGGGGTTCCCATCCTCAGATGATTAGCTATGGTGTGTTCCTCATTATGACCATTCAGTTTCTAGGAGTATATGATGTCATGGCCACACATGAAATTTCCAACTACCTTTCTCCTTGTGTACATACTCTCCTAGTTGCCCTCAATTTGCTACTAAGCTACATGAATTAATATAAGGGTTTGCTAGCAGAATAAGGATCCCAAGGGAAAGTGTCCTACATGCTGGACTTTTTTATCCTCTCCCTCTCCCCCATCCATTGCTGCCTGTTTAATGAATCACATATTGTGTAGCATTGCCAGTATTCTTGTGGTGCAAAGACTCATGGGGTACTAGGAATTTCCTGTCTCCACTGGGCAAGGCACCATTAACTCCCAAACTGCCAACTTATAACACAGTAGTTCAAGTGTTGCTGCTGAAGACATCAATAAGGAAAGTTAATGAAATTAGCAACTACCTACATCAGGTTTGTAATAGGAGGAACTGATTTACAGCTAAACTGTAAGCAGTCTAACCTGTGATACGGCATATATTTTGTGGCTAGAAATCTAACTTGAAGTCTCAACAATATTAAAAGTAGCAGACATTGCCAAACTGCATACTCACATACCAGAACAAATGAACTGTAGTGATTAGCATAGTGTGTGAATCCAGAATTCTATCTATGAAGAAAAAGCTAGTAGCTGAAATAATTCTGGGCAGGAAAAAGGCCCATCATATGGAAAAATTTCCCTACACTTAATGCAGCATTTTTAAAATAAACTTCTCAGCCATTTATTTTGCTATAAATGTTTCTTTAACATATTCTTTGCTTTTACACTAAATTTGATTTCATTTTTATTTTAAAATACTTTGAGGAATTGTAAATTGCTCCTGTATTCTATGCAATGGGAAGTGATACAGAAATAATTTTAAAGATAGCTGGTATGCATTTATTACTAATTACATGAATTACAATTGGCTTCACCCTGGGCATACAGGGATTTCATGATCTTATGACTGCCTCTCCTGTTAACAAATTAAATGTCAGGGTAGGCCTCTGTAGTGTAATGAAAAATGACATCATGCAAATGTAGAACAAAACTGTTCTCTGATGAATTTCACAAAATTCACAGGCAGGCAGGCTGCCTGCCTATTTACAATTTGTTCCAGGCATAACCATTTCTTATTTACTATCTGATTGGATGATCAAAAGAAACTTAAAATAATTCCCCAAGTCTTGATTTGCACAGCTAGATAGGTTTAAATTTAGCACAAATCTTTACAGTTCAGATGAAACTAATAAACTAAAAGCTATTCTCTAAAATCCGTATAAGCCTTCATCTCCGTTAACATCATTGTGGCTTATACTGACTGAGTAAATGTGAATAGTTATATTAACATTTTAAACTGCTGCACAGTTATTTTTATTGTTTTACTGATTTATTTTATAGTAGGCCATTTTATTGAACTGTTTTATTGAATATTGTTTATTTTACTTCTGTTCATCGCTTTGGGTCAGGAGGAAAGGCAGCATAAAAGTAAAATAACATTTTATGTAGCTCACAAACCATTTTGCTCAGAGTGAGTATCCTGCTATGCCATAAAGATAGATTAGAGATGAGCGGAAGCAAAATTCCACCTTTAATGATGACAGAAAAGATGTTACCATTCCTTAGTCTTAGTATCTAAAATTCAGATTAAGATATGCATGCATATAATCAATACTGAGCAGTAAAAAAAATTGAGTCTTCCACATTTCTTTGCTGCTATCTGATAGTCTTATCTAGATTTATGGATCTGAGATCTGGTAGATTTAATGCATACAATCATTCCTTGGAATCTATCATTACAGCAGAGAAGAACAACATTCTTCTCTGAATGTATTAACATTCAGATTTTAAAATTTCTTGCACAAATCATTTTGATAAGTTTATATAGTAATAGTATATCCTACATATATGCAGAGTGTGATTTCTAAGGTGAAACAGATCTTATAAAACTGTCTTTGCCAAAGGAAGCACTAATACGTCACAAGATATTTCATTTGCATTAATATCTGAATTACCATTTTAAAACATCTCAAGCCTCATCACAAGATAACAACATTTTATTGGCAGTGGAAAAATGCTTCAGAAATTTATTGAAAGAAAACAATAAATAATACTGTGATAAAAATAGTTCAAAGTACTTAGACTGTACATAATTTGTTACATTATTCAAAGTACACATAAGGTTAATAGAAAAAATAGTAACAATGAATTCAAGTTGTACAATTTCAAAAGAGCCAAAACCAAATACAGAAAAAAGACATGCCATGTATATTATTGTATAATAAATAATGCACCATGATCTGAATCTCCTCCTTGCTGGCTTCATAAGATGCTATTTAAAAATGAATGATGCATTTTCTACTTATACTGTTTGCAATGACTCAAACTATTAACAACTAAAAAATCTGCCTGGATTTAAAAACAAGCTTATAAATATATCTAAAAGATGACATAAGAAAAGTAAGGCCTTTTTAATAGTTGCACTATCACATGCCTCCATATGTTATGCTCTGAACATCTTTGTCATGAGGCAGCAGTGCATCGTGATTGGTCCATTAAAAGAACTGCATTGATATCTTTTCACAAACATTTTCACATCAAAACCCAGAAAGAGAGCACTCCATGTTGCCTGTCAAGTACTCTTACGTAGTAACTATTCTTGCTTAACAGAAAATATTTCCACTTATGGCTTGCTTATGCTCAATCAATGAACATAGACTGTACAAATACAGCCACAAAAAGTAGTTATAAATGACCTCATTAGGTCTCATGTTTCATAATGTTCTAAAAATTCCCACATTTATGAATATAAAGCAAATTGTACTAAACAAAAGCCTTAAATAAGAATACACACTAAATAATCAAATGTTAAAAGTTTTAAAGGTACAGTTTCTAACGGAAATGGAATCAGGTACCATGCCTGCTTTGTTAATAAACATATGCCTCTCTGAAAAAAAGGAAATATTTCAATTTTTAGAGCTAGCTAGCATTTTTCAAACAGCAATATATATATATATTGATATATATATATATTGATATATATTGATATTGCTTGGTGTCATGTCTTTACAAAGATTGTAAAAAAAAATTTCACCTTCACTTTATTAAATTCATTATTGGTAATTACAATAACTGCATAATTTACAATAAAGCCCTATATTACTTACAGGGACAGATACATACAAGCATTACAGTACATTCAGATGAAAATACTAAAATTAACATAAAGTAATAGCTTGATTGACAGACAATTTTAACAGAAAATTAAGTAATGGGACACACATACACCCACATAAGTATAAGAAACATTTAATCTAAAATACTTTTTATAGTACTCACAAATTCACCTGCTAATTAAAAACTCTGTAATAAAATATTTCAAAGTGTTGATTTAACAAGTATTAACAGATTAAAGATTTCAGCTGTTTCCAAAATATGGCCATTGGGTTCAAAATGGTTCAGTTCATCTGTAGAAATAGTGGGGATAAACTGAAAGTGAAATAAACATATTAATTTCAGAAACTGCCATCAGTATAATGAAATAAGTAACAGCAAGTATGAAAGAAGATAATAACCTTCATCTACCAAATTTCAATCAAGAGAGGACTAAAATGCTCCCACAATCTGATTACTTGCCAAAGGAAAGTAGGAAATAAGATGACCAAGTTTAATCCTCACACCCATTCCCATGATAGCTAGCAATGTGAAAGACTTCACTTATGTGTGACAACACCTGCAAGTTACAAGAATGGCTATATATTATATAACTACCTTCAACCTCTCAAAATCAACTGTAAATATGACACAGAAAGAATTAGATGTAATGCCTCTTTTAGGATGATCTGGGCATATTCTATGGAAGTTTGACAATATATTGCTTGGATTAGAATATCTTAATAACAAAAGCATACACAATATAAACTGTGTATGTGGCTACCTTCCTAGACTTGCTACCACTACTAAAATATATTTAGAACTAGCAAATATAGTATATTTAGCTGTACCAAAAAGATGTTTTATTTACTGAACTTGATCTACTTAGACAGTAATATTTGTCTAAACCAAAAATTTTAATGAACAATACAATTTATAGCCCTTTGCTCATTAGTTTAATTAACAATAAAATATGCAACAAATATATATTTCTTATATTTTACATATAAATAGAATGGACTGAACCAGGTTTGTTCTGAGAATGACAAACCACTTCAGCTCATGGAGTGGGAGCAGCTTTCTGTGTAGGGGTCAGGGAATGATTTCTATTCTTCCCCCTTCTTTCTGCCACAGGTCCTCTAACTCCTTCACTGGAGTAGTTATCCAGAATACTTTGGGAAACAAAATTGGTGAAAGCCATCACCTCATCTTGTCTCTTTCCAAAGCTAAATTTTGCCCAATGCATTTATATTAAACATAATGTAAGCTGGTTACATTGCACACAATATGAGTAAGCAAAATATTTAATTTCCATAGTCCAGGCCTAGACGAGGCTGGGCATGAAGGGGTGTGACGAGATAGAGGGTCTGGATTTCTTCTCCGTAGCACCAGAGGGTAAGATAAGGCCAAGGAGGATGGAAGCTTTATAGAGAGAGATCCAGACTTGAAATAAGGAGGCAATTCCTGACTGTGAGAGCTATTAAGTTATGGAACGTCTTGCCTCCTAAGTCGTGAGTACACCGGCATTGAAGTTTTCAAGAAAAGACTGGAACAGCCATTTATGTGGGATGGACCTTCAAGGTCCCTTTCAGTCTTATGATTCTATGACAGGATTACTAGTTCATGTAATCTGCAAACTAATTTATAAATTCATAACTCTGAATATTACACAATGAATTCCAGTTGCCCTAATCTTCAATATGCCATAGTCACTAGAGTAAAACCTTGAATACAATAAATGCATATTGTTCATCAGTGTTATCACTTTTACTTACCAATGAAAGTCTTTAACATGAATAAGTTCTTACTGTAGCAGAATCCAATCTTTGTGTTGCTGATACATTGCCTATTTCAACAACAATCAAGAAGACATGCAGAATACAGCATGCAGTTAGTATTACACAAGAAAGTTACAAAATGTTAGCTACACAGAATGTAGCATTCCTGGTTATATCTTCGTTTTTGCAAGCTTCAGTATATATTTGAAATCACTTCTTAATATAGCAGGTAGATTTTAAACATACTTAATAATCATGAATGCATGACTATTAAATGGGTTTTACTGACTGAGTTATACATCATCCCCATTCATCTGAGCAAGCTAAAATAACTTAGTTTCTCATCACAATATAAAAAGCCACAACTAAAAGGCAGAACACATGGTTTTGAGTATGATCCTGGAAATCTCCAGGCTGGGAAAGACTCCTGTTTGAAATCTTGTAGTTCTAGTTCAAGACAATTATTTAAGTCCCTATAATAAGCAGTAGCTTTTTAACAACATTCAAAGAAGGAGAACCATCAAAGGCACAAGAGACCTTTCTATTATTTTATCTTTTATCTGTATTCTCTAAATATGTTAACTAAGATAACATGAAATATAATTAATAAAATTATTCTGGTGCAGAGAGTAGTTAAAACATTAACCATAATTTTGAATCAGCCAAATTTGCCCACTAATGCATTTATACTAATACACTATAATATATAGTACAGTATTTATTTTTTATATATTTTTATATATAAAAAATAAAGCTTACAGTTCTAATCCTAGTAGACAAAAACTGAAGACAGGTCTTAAAAGTTCAAATTACCAGCCACACATTGTGTAGCCCCTCATCAACCAATAGACATTTAATCACTACCTGCAAAAAGCAGTCTCTAGGCTGTTAACAATGCACTGAATAAGGTGATACATACTATAGTTTTTAAATCATTTACTATTCATTTTTATTTCATATAAACTTTTTGATCTTAAAAATTCTTTGATTTCTTTGGCATTAGAAAACTTGAGGACAGTATCAATGTGTGTGTTTATAACCTTTCTTTAATGCTTTGCCCTGATAAACAGGAGATCAGGATATATAGAAAATAATCAAATATATTTTGAAATTTTCACTCTTTAAAAATTAATGACTGACTGAAAGATAAAACTTTTTTATTTGGGCCTGAGTGACCTCAGGTAGTTGGGGGGAAATGAAAACAACTGCAAAATTATCAAGATCGGAATCAAGAAGCAAGATAACAAAAGTAAAATAAAGATGAACAAAATAGGGCTATCAACAAGAGAAAACTACAGATCAGAATTTTAAAATAACATTTTAACATGCTGCTGAATGCTAGGAACACGTAGCCCGTACTCTGGTATTCTCCCATTTGGATTATTACAATGTGCTCTCTGTTGACCTGTCCTTGCATATAATTCAGATGTTGAAGTTAGTGTAGAGTGAAGTAACAAGGATGTTATCCAGAAGACCCTTCAGAGGCCATATAACACTGGTCTTACAAGAATTGCACTGAGTACTTTTATTTTGCTGGTTGAAGTTCAAGGTTGTTGTAATGTTAAGGCCCTTCATAGTTTAGACTCTGATACCTGAAGTACCTGTCCAAATTTTGAAGAGGCATGAGGGCATCTTCAGCATCTCAAGACCGTGAGAAGAATGTTGTGCTAGAAGGGTTTTTCTTTGTCATGGCTCCTAGTTGAACAACTCATCCCTGGAAACTGATATCTATCTTTCAATGTCAGATAAGGACCTTGCTTTTTACTCCCTTACTGAAGATATAGTGTCCACAGGCTGGCCATGCCTTCTGTCCCTTAAATTTCTCCTGTTAATATTACTATGATCATTATTGTGTCTTAGTATTTTTTTAAAAAAATACTTGTTTGTACAGTAATCCTCAACTTATAACAGTTTAACCATGGTTCAAAGTTATGATGGCCTTAAAAAAAGTGAATTACAACTGATCCATGAAGTTATGACTGTCACACCACCTCCATAGTCATGTGATCACAATTTGGTGCTTGACAACCAGATCACATTTACAACAGTTGCAGCATCTTGGGATCCTGTGATTGTGATTTGCAACCTTCCCAGCCAGCTTCACAGTCAATTGGAAAAGCTGAATTCACTTAACAATTGTGTGATTTGCTTAACAATTGTGTGATTTGCTTAATGACCATTGTGATTCAGTTAACGATAAAAATGGTCGTAAAATTGGATCTGATCATGTGATGACTGTCTTGACAACCACATCACTTAGCGATCGAAATTCCAGTGCCAACTGTGGTCATAAGTCAAGGACTGCCTGTACCATATTATCTTACTCTTTAATAAATGACACAAGATATTTTGAATAATGGTGGACTATAAATACTTTCAATAAATAAATACCCAATTATATTTTAGCATTTCCCTGAAAAGATGAATTGACATTATTTTAATACAACAGTAAGCTAATAAACATTTCCACTTTTTTTTACTTTTTCTTTTGTAAAAGGGATTTTTAAATGATAAAGACAACTGAAGATTTCATTAAACAGAGTACATGGATAGCCAGTTATTAATACTACAGGAGCACAAAATACAAATACCACAATCATTCACTAGAAATTAAAGCAATCCAGTAAGTCATGCAGAGTGAGTTTTCTACACAAAACAAATGCTTTTCAGTTCACTTACAAATTAATTCAGAAATAAATATCATGCTTAAATAATTAACGTTTTACCATCAATCTGCATCTTCTTTGGTTGCATAGAAGGTGAAGACATTGAAGTGGTAACTCTAAAATTTGCAGGGAGGGTCTCTGCTGATCCAGCAGCTAAACCCCTTATGTCCTTTGGTCTGAACTTCTTTCTCCATGACGGTGCACGTCTAAAGCTTTTATCATCATCCTGTCAAATTAACAAGTATGCTGAAAAATCATACTAGAAAATCAACAAGACACTACAAAATTTCTATATTTGTAATATGTTACAGAAGATTATGACAGGTACCATAGCTGTATCCTTTAAATATATATATTTACATTTTACTGGCCTTTTTACAAGAATTTAGGGTCAGGATTTCCCCCCCCCCCCAAAAAAAAATCCTAATATCCCTCTTTCTTTTTATAAAGATAATACTTTACTCCCCTATATCTTAGTACTTAAAGTAATCACATTTTTCTTATAAAGTCTCATAAGCTGTTACCAAAAATAGAATTACCAGATCACATGGTAAATCAGTTTTCTGTTTTTTACTACCAAACTTAATCTCTATGGGTGGTATACCAGCACTTACATTCTCATAATGAAGTGGGGATAATGAAGTGTTCTGCATCTGCTTCTTTTAAAAATTATCAACAATCATGATGTTGATGTTATGGTTCATTTTATCTGCAAAACTGGTTACTGCAATTGTTTGAGATTTCTACTCAGATTCAATAGGTTCCTCAACATTTGTAAATAGCTCAACTAAGGAAGATGTGGACATTATGGTGGTTAAAAAAAAACCAAAGTAAATTTTGCTACCAGGATCACCACAGATTAAGTTTGAAGAAGAGTTTTGCTTAGTTCTTCATATTCATTTTTATTTTATGCCACTTGTGTGACTTTTTTCCCAGTGGTCTCACTTTCTTAGAATATTATAGAACTGATACACTCTTATGGCTGAATCCAAAGCATGACACCAGATTTTGATCAGTAACACTTAGTCAAAACAGTATGAGATATACAATATGAAATCTTGATACAATTTACAACAGGAACTACTGCTGTTTGTTTTCTTCTCTCATGCATAGAAAGAACAGAACAATGAAAAATCTTAAAGATAAAGTGATACTGAACATGTAGTGGAGAAAGGACATTATATATTAAATTATATATTACATTAAAATTAAAGAAACAAGTTATCTAAACTATCTTTGAACACAGTGAGTCATTTTGTCTGCATTAGTAGGTACTATTAATTCTGGGTTCTATAATAGCAGAAAGGACAAAGATGGGCCATTAGTTATATGAAAACATTATTAATATATCTTTCTGCAGTGAATATGGTGTCACATACTTCAAAATTTTTCTGTAAAGAAATATTTGATGCAGATAATTTTGGCTGCCCATGTAAATAATAATAGGCTGGATAGATTCATAAAATTAAACTTACCTCTTCAAACTTTCTGTCTGTACCCATCACAAGAAGATTATTAAATTCCCTTTCCAAGACAGCACGAGCCTAAATTAAAAATAGTAACAAAACTTAAAAATATTTCAAACATTTGAGCTACACTTTGAGAATTTAGATTTACAAAATGTATATAATTTAAATAATGTTCAAACAAAATAGTATTTTCCTGGGTTTATGATACCATTCTTCGAATACTTCAAAAAATGTCATATAAAAAGTCAAAACTAGTTTTCTCTCTTTTCAGAATGCCAAACTCAGAATAATGGGTTTAAATTGCAGACTGCAAAAATACCTAACAATTGCTTTTGACATTGCAACCAATTAGTCAAAAGTTAGTATGCTTCCCTTTACTGGATGCAGGGCAGAAACTAGCCAGCCATCTAACTAGACTATTTAATTGGGGTTTTTGCATTGAGCAGGTATTCACCATGACAATTAAAATGTCTGCTTGCAACTCTATGATTCTAATTACCATCAGTGAATCTGCTTTGATTTTTGACTGTCGCAGCTCTCAGATAAAACACAGCAACAAAAATAAAATTCAGGCATGTCAGATTGAAGTGTGAAAAGTCTTCTTGAAATAGTTAATCAAAAAAATTCTCATTGCTTCAGTATTAAATATCATAAAGTTCCAAACAGACCTTGTGAATAAAAACACCCATCAAGTGGTATTATTATAATTACCTGTGTATTCTGAGTGGGTATTTGTAAAGACAGAGCTAATGCATTGTGATCAAAAGTTTCATCTAAGGCCAGAAGTGCACCATGAACTCCACTTTCTATAAGGTTATTTGCATATTCTTTAAGGCCAATTGACACCACCCAGTGAATCATCCTGTCATTGCTCCAAACAAGAACATCTATATAAGGAAAAATAAATATTTAAGTCATCAAATAATTGATCATGTGTACTTGCCAAAGATTAAAGGATGAATTCAGATTTCTATACTATTTAATGATATAAGATTCAGTGGAATCTCCAACTGCTCTCACTGATTTCCCCTTCCAGTACCTCCCACACTGTTGCAGACACTTCCCTCAACCTCCAAAGCAAATCTGTAAAAGCACATAGAAGGAAGAAATGGCAAAACTAGTTCTATTTCTTCCAGTGGAACAGTCTTAATAGTTTCACCAGTAATCTGAATGAAAGCCCAAAATTTACCGGGGGGGGGGGAAGAGTAGGTGTGTGATAGAATAGATCGTTGGGTTATTGTCCTACTGAACATCAAAGTTCAGGAAAAAATAGTTTTACCCATTTGGACTTTGTGCTCACAAGATGTACAATTTATTTGATGAAGTATTTTCATATGAACCACAGTTTGTAGTTCAAATAGGAGTGAAAGTACTTAAGGAACGAAGTCAAGTTACATATTTTGGTGTTAGTACATTATAGCTATTTTATTTTTTCCCAGTATTTATTATAGACTTGCATTTTAACAATAGATGACAAAAACAGTTATAACTGATAAATTCTCCAAGTTTCATTAACTGCACTATAGTATTGCTAATACAGTTTTCATAGACTACATTTTTTTTAAAGAATTCAGCTTAGGCTCATTTAACATACATTAGAGCCTGTTTTATCAATCATGCTAAGCCTAGTTTGGGCTTAGCATAATGTGTGAAGCCAGCTATTGTGGATTATTATTATGAGGCGTATAAATAAAATCTTAGCTTTGTAGAGTATATGAACGAAGCCACTAAATAAAGCATAAGGGAAGGATATTTAAAAGATAGATTTCCAAGGCACCTGAGGGCAGGACAAGAAGCAACGGATGGAAACTAATCAAGGAGAGAAGCAACCTAGAACTAAGGAGAAACTTCTTGACAGTTAGAACAATTAACCAGTGGAACAACCTGCCTCCAGAAGTGGTGAATGCTCCAACACCGGAAGTTTTTAAGAAGAGACTGGACAGCCATTTATCTGAAATGGTATAGGGTTTCCTGCCTGAGCAGGGGGTTGGACTAGATGACCTCCAAGGTCCCTTCCAACTTTATTACTATTATTATTATTAATAATAATAATAATTCCGCTTTCTGGCTGAATACCTGAGCTGCACTGATTAGTCCATAAAAAGCTTTCTGAAAGCTGGCACAGAGTTAAGGAAGACAAGTTTCATTGTTCAAGATGTATTATACACAATTAATAAGCCTGAATAGTTTTACTTACTTTATAGTTTATTGTCTCTCAATCTGCTTAATATAAACATCTTAAGAACAAAGAAATTATATAATGCTATTGCTTGGTTAAACAAACTGAACATAGGATCAATAATAAGAAGTTGAGCATTTTATGGTAACCCTGCATAAAACCTAAGAAGCATCTTTGAGAATATTTACAACTATGCAGTCTTTTAATCAATGGAAAATAACTGTATTAAGATAACTGTATTATTTATTATATTTATCACATTTATTTCCTATCCTTTTTTTAAACGACTCCGGGCAGCATACATAGTGCTATCCCCACGACAACCATTCTGTGAGATGAGTTGGGCACTAGTCCAGGGTCACTCAACCAGTTTCTATGCCTAAGAGAAGCTTAGAATTCAGTCTCTTGTTCTCTAGTGCAGTGCCTTAACTGCTATGCCAAACTGGCTTGGTCCTGAAGTTGTATATTTAATAAATTATTAACAGCATCAAAGCCAGAGAAGCAAAAGTCTACCTTTAATTTCATTCAGGCTTCCTTCTCTTCTTCTTTCAAGTTCTTTTCGGTCATAATTTAATCTTCGGAGAGACATAATGCCACACTGGAAGCTATTTCTTTAAAAGTGTTTAAAAAAAAAAGAGAGATTAAGCACTGCAATTGAAATGTTTATTATTAATTACTATTTTAAATATATTTACCTGTGAAAACTGTCTACCATTTTAAGTTGACCACGAAGATCTTTTTTAGTTAAATGGTCCAACATTCTAGCATCAACAAGACATTCCATAAAATAACTGCGATACTGAGGAAGCCCCAAACTAGGAAGCCATTCATTGCCAATCCATTCGTGGTTCATATCACCATAGGCTAAAGTCTATAAAAAAAAAATACAGCAAGGGATTATTTGAAATAAGGAACTTTTACATATAAATTGGGGACTGAATCAGCATTTTTCTCTACTGATAGGAACTGCTCTAAGCAGACTCTTGTTTTTCTGACAGAATAAAAGAAGTTAACTGTTCTAGTTTTGAATCACCTATAGCTCCTAGCATCCTGTCAGTTAACCATCAGGGGAATGTCTCGCTGCGAGGTGGCTCTGGGTGGCTCACAACATTAAACAATAAGGCCATAAAATATAAATATACATATTTAAACATTTAAATTTATTGTTTTTAATATGGGGAAGCCGACCAGAATCACCTTGCAGCGAGATGGGTGGCAAACAAATTTAATAAATACATGTCAATTTCTAAAGTCTTTTTAATATTTCAAAAATTATTCAGAATATGAATATTTAAATAAGAATTATTCTGAAGAAAAATTAATTGATGTGTTTCTGTTAAATATATAAATAAGCACTGAAAATTGGGATTTTATGATTTAATAAATTTTAGCTAAAGCTTAAACAGGTAAAAGAAAAGTCTCCAACCTGAGCCCAGCTTCCTTCCTCATCTTCCTGACGTTAGGTAGTTAGAAAAAGTAAAAGGACACACAATGTTAGTATTGTAAGTTTAGTAATTTAAGTAAATTCAAGCTAATGGCTACAATCCAGGGCGCAAGGGAGATAAATAACCCTGTAAATCCATATTAAGTTTTTCTCAGTAGACATTTTATCGCTGCATGATTTACCAATTGTACTTATCTGTCCCCAAATAGTAAATATTTTAGAGCGTAAAATTATTCTCCTGGATTGTGGTCATATTTCAATAGTGAAAAAAGCAACATGCTATTTCAAGATAAAAGAACCATGCTTCCAAAATTGTGCATATATGCATCTTTCTGAATATTTATATATTTATAAATATATTTATATCTTCAGGAAGACTGAGATACCACATACTGCTTTATTTTTCCACACAAGAGGCAGCCTCTATATAAAAACTCAAGGAAAATTTTAAGGAGTGGCATCTCGTACAAAATTAATGCATTGATCTTCTTTGAGATATACACAGGCAAATGTTCTATTCCCCTCTCAGCTACACAATGATCTTGGTGGAAAAACATTTTACAGCATGGCTGATAAATTTCTAATGGGTTAGTCATTAAAATCAATCATAATTAAGAATCTAGTTATATTAATATTTCTATTTTTCCAGATGTATATGATTCAAGCAATCAAGAAGTAGAAGCACTTCCACAACTAACCGTTTGTGGTGTAGATGTAAGATTTTCCATTTCTTCGTGCGTTACCCAGACATTTCCTGTAGTCTAAAATGACCCCATAGTGAAACAATCACATCCAATGAAAGGAAAGCAGTAACAAAGAGGAAAGGTTGCAGAATATATAAGCAACAGATGTGTTTAAGGAGCAGGCATGGGCGAAAGCAAGTTTCAAGACCATTAAGTATAAGCTGATGTGAAAAGCAAGCCCCACAGGTAAATACATTTATCTCTATTAAATGCAAAACTATATTTTTTAAAAAGTGTAATAAATAAAATTGCTACATTATGGCTTCCAGACATAATATTTACACTGAGTATTTCAATTATATTTTGGAGAGTGCTTCAGTTGCCTTTAAGTTATTTGCCAAACATCTATTTTCTGTTCCGAAAATATAATATACAGTACTTTAGCAAATCAGGTCCTCTTGTGCACATTCATCTCACATTTTCTAGCTTATGGTAATTAACAACAAAATTGTGGTTTGCACTTCTCTAGCCTAGGATTGCAAACCATTTTCAAACTGATTTGTGATCCTGGATTTAAGAACAAGTACAAACCACATTTTACTAATAGAACACAAGCAGAATATATTTTATTACAAATTAGATAGCAAGTATAACATGCAAGTTCAAGATTTAATTATGTACCAGTAAGCCATTATTTGGCACTTTACATTAACCACCCAAGGGAATTGAGAAATTGGCTTTTAAGATCCAATTATTCTTTAATTTCCCCAATTTTCTTTCCAATCAGTATTTTTTCCACAGTTATTTTCATAAGAGGAACAGTCATTTTAAAGCCTGTCATCCAAATGTTTTAAAATTGCAGTTCACAAAATATCCAGTCAGTGTAACTGTTGGCAATGTTAGCTGGGAAATGAAGAAATTGTAGTCCAACAGTTTTGGAAGAAATAAGATTAGGGAAAGCTATGCTAATCCTTAACTGCTGGGAGATGCATATACGCAGCCAAAATAAATTTCAATCCAGATCTGGATGCATAGCCATATTACAGTTTTCATCTAGTTCTCATTGAATTTGCTGATGCTAATCACACAGTGATCACTACAAATAAAATGAAATTAAAATGTACTGGACAAAATATACTAGACTAAATGTATCTAATTGAAATTTACCAATGGTGGCCCCTCACTTACTAGAACATTACTTGGATAGAACTATAGTACTATTTGCTTTATCGAAGTACCCATATGTAAAGTATTTGGCATCTAGGTGGTTCTGGCTAATCCACATGTCTTGCATGAGCAGGAAAGGAACTTTTAATTTCCTAAGAAAGCCTACTAAATTTCTCTCACTTTTTTCTGTCCTGCATATCTCATCCTGCATCACTGTAGAAAGCCTACTGATCCTCAGGAACAGATTTGTGGCAAAGAAGGTGAACAAGTGACAGAAAAACTATGGGCACATAGTTCCACTGAATCCAGTCTCTTCTGGATTCCAGTCAGTACAAATTTAAAGTTAAGGTCCATAAACACTGGTTGGTCTCAGTAGCCAAAAAATAAGCTTCATTCCTTCACTGTATTATCATGTTTTTAAAACAAACCTCTCTTCCCTGCAACATACTCTAAACATTGTAGTGAGACAAACCAGGTTGCAATCCTTTCTTTAGAGCTAAGTTGGAGGACCATCGGCTACTTCACTTTCAAAGTATTTCAATGGCCTTGCTCACCAGAGAAATCATATGTCAGCTTTTACATTATAAGTAGCTTAAGAAAAAAAAGTAGCAAGTTATTACAGACTTATTTAAGTAGTTTATTTCTTGTCATTTTCTTCTTAATGTTCTCGCAACACTATTTTTCTCTCAAGAGCATCATTTTATTGAAGAGAATAGCTTATGCCCATAACAAACATGAATGAGTAGAAAATCTGATTTTCTCATCAGTCTCTTCATGTCATTGTTCAAGTTCTCTTACCGTTCTTGATGTAGGAGGAGCCGATGGACTTGTTAGTGACATAATTTCTTGTATGGCAAGTCTCAGTTTTAACCTATGTAAAGGATTACTGATTCCAATTTCACGCTGTATTTCAGTATCCGATAAGGCTGACATTATAGCACCACTTTTCACATTTGCACGGCAAGCAGCCACATACCAAGCTGGCATTCCAACCCATAACTGAAAAAGAAAAAAAATACAGAAAGGTATATAATTACTTAAAAGTTGCAAATTAACGGAATTATTATTATTTGAAATCTAAAAGATTTCTTACCTCTAGCCAGACAACCACTGTGGGGCCATCCCATTGAGCAAAAGGCAGACCCTGCCTCCGAGCTTCTTCAAGAAGTTCATGCCTAAGAAAATCAGCAACGTACATTAATATATTTGCTTCTATAATCGTTCTTCTTTCATTAATTTTATTACATGTTATCAGAAGCTGCAAATTGCCCCCAAGTTGAGTAGAACTGTAAACATTTGTCCCTTTAAAAGCCAAATAAGTCATGAAGGAGACGTTTCTAACCTAAAAGTTTTCTTAATATATTGGAACTTACTTTTTTTGCAGTTTTCTATTCTTTTCTGCTTGTCCTCCAAGTTTTCCAAGCCCCAAACCATCTTGAGTTGAACTTTCTGCTTCTAATACACTAACTGTAAGAAACAGTAATTACGCTGATAAATATCTTCTCTAATGTTTCTGAATTAGTGTTAGATATGCATAAAAAGGGGAAGGCACATCTCCTATCATTATGTCTGCTGTCCAGCAATCAATGCACTGCTATCTTAATTACTTAGTGACCTTAAATTCATATTATTAATGAATTTAATTCGTATGTTAACAATTGATGCTATGTATATTGTTGGGGGGGTCATTCGAGTAATTAAATTCAAAGACATAATTCATATCTTGGGCTGCCACAAAGAAGAGGGAGTCAAGCTATTTTCCAAGGCACCTGAAGGCAGGACAAGAAGCAACGGGTGGAAACTAATCAAGGAGAGAAGCAACCTAGAACTAAGGAGAAACTTCCTGACAGAACAATTAGCCAGTGGAACAGCCTGCCTCCAAAGGTGGTGAATGCTCCAACACTGGAGGTTTTTGGGAGGAGACTGGACAGCCGTTTGTCTGAAATGGTGTAGGGTTTCCTGCCTGAGCAGGGGGTTGGACTAGATGACCTCCAAGGTCCCTTCCAACTTTATTATTATTATTATTATTATTATTATTATTATTATTATTGTTGTTGTTGTTGTTGTTGTTGTTGTTGTTATTTTAGGAACCCTAAATGAAATGCAGCCCTTGAAACTAAAGTAATTGTGTCCTCCTAAAGGTCTAGCATGGCCACTTGGAAGGGTCTTTCCTAATCACCCTTGCAAATATGTGCAAATATAGGAGGCAGCTTTGCTGGGAGTATTGCTTATATGAGAGGAGTCTTGAATTATAGCAACTCAAGTATAAAACATTTATGAACATCCAGACCATAAAAGATCTATATCCAAAAAATACAAAAATTAGCACTTTCACACAAAATTATATAGTTATTAAGTTCCTGTGACCCATGACTTTGGTACATATCTGAGAAATGGCCTTTGTAATTATCAGTATGTGTAGGAGAGTTAACTGTATTATTTAAGTTAGGTTCTGCTAATTTGAATAACGTAGACATAGAGTCTACGTTATTCAAATTAGCAGAACCTAACTTAAACAATACAAAAGACAAATGTCTTTTGCCAGAAATTGACTATATTTTTTACTTTTACAAATAAGTACTTTGCATAATAGTTATCCTAGCATTTATTCAACTTTTATATTTTGGATTAGTAATATACCAACCTTGTCCCAGGATCTCTTTATTCATCTGTCCAGATCGACCTTTTTCTTTCTTACCAAATAGGCGGCCAATTGAGGATTTGATCCCCTTCTTTTTAGGAGCTTTGTGGAGAGAATCTTGACTGCTATTACTGCTACTGGGATTGCTTACTTGTCCATCTTGAGAGCCTGTAGAACTGTAGGACACAAAATTGTTAAGCCATTTCTAAAGTATTCATTACTCATGCCTATTCTGATCCAGGATCATTCAGTTAATGAATAATAAATACAAATATATTTTAATGACACAATACACATTCAGCCTAAAGGTTTGAGTGCAAAATGAAGACCATATGTTTTTAATTAATTTAATTAATTAATTAAGTTGATTTTAAAGTAAATTTTTGACTTGATGTTTATTAAAACCACCGTAACAGAATTTTTTAAGGAAATTTCTACATAAATTTGAAATTGAAACCAGTGATAGCATCACCTGAACTTCTATCATTTTTAAAATCCAATAGAAATACATAAATAGAGAATCCATCAATATAAATAATTATAATTACTACTGTGGATTCTTTCAGTTAATTTTATTTTAAATAGCTATGGGAAATTAATTATTTCTGACACATTTTGTTATTACACTATAGTTTACTACTGCTATTATTAAAACATTTCTAGACTGTTTTGGTGCTAACAAAGACCCCTAATTAATTTATAATGTAATCAAACCCAATCTATTTACTAAAATACTATTAAAGAGAATTATATTAACACAAAAAAAACCCAGAGAAGTTGCAAGGTATCAACTTCAATATGTGAATTAAGCAAAACTGAAAATCAGATGGAATAAGACTACAAGCAAGCTTGACTACTATAACCACTTTCAGATACAATTTCCCAGTACTCCCAGATACGGTTCTAAAATTATTTTTTTACTGTTTTTGAACTGGTAAAGCCATAAAAATGGGAAGTTAATTCAAAAGGAAGCAGTGTTGCAACTATTCAGTCCAAAAGCTGTTTAAAATTTAGGTGATAAATTTAATTTTTTTTAATTAAAATCCATTTAGATCAGAGGTTCTCAACCTATGGGTCGCGACCCCATTTGGGGTCGATCGACCATTTCATGGGGGTCGCCAAGCAAGGCTGTCCGCCATTTTTTTCCCTTTTCCGGCGGGTGCCTTACCTCCCTTGGGCTGGGCCAGCTGGTGGTCGGCCTGCTCCGTCTCTGCCACTTGCCAGCTACGCCTCGGCCGGCGCAGGGGGCGGAACCACGCATGCGCGGCGCTCCCGGGCAGGGAAAGTCCTCGACTTACGACCGGTTGGGTAGTCCTCAAATTACGACCGGTTTAGTCCTCGACTTACGACCGGTTTAGTCCTCGACTTACGACCGGTTGGGGGTCGCGGCATTAAAAAGGTTGAGAACCACTGATTTAGATCTTATGATTAATTTTAAGTAAACAGAAATGCACCAAGTCAGCACAAAATTGAATGGGATTTTTCCCCCTAGAACTGTGTTTAGCATTGCAGCTTTAGTTTGGTATCTGAAAGTCATGGAAATTATTAAATTTGCCACAAGTAGAAAGTATCTGTTTTCCACCTTATCAAAGAATGTGAGGACAAAACATTGTATTAGTACAGAAAAGGGAAGAGCAGTGATACTGGGAGCAAGAGGGTATAACCCCTCCAAGAATTATCTCAAATAGTCTAGAAGACAAACTGCCAACAAAAGGGGAAAAGAGGTAAAAAAAGAGAACATTTAGAAAACAGGCAGCAATGCAAACTGGTCTTTGGAGGCCAAAAGAACAAATAACATATAACATAACCATACAAAGTTGTTTGTGATACAGATCTCTATCTTTATTCAAAAGACTTACTTTCGAAGATCTCTTATATCTTCCTGGCTCATTGTATGCAAAGCTCCTTTATAAGATTTATCCAAATGCAGTGATCGAGGTGAAGAAGGTGGCGAGGTCTCACATTTTATTGTAGCCTTGTCATCTCTAACTTCTTCTCTAGAAACTGGAGACTAAGAATGAATGCAACTTAAGTATGTCTTGCATCTTAAATTAAAATATGAAAACAGAGCAGTAAACAAATTTTAACTATTACAAATTTCTCTGTCTTAGAAATTGCTCTTTTCATAAGTGAATAGATAAAATATCTCTCAAGAAAGCTATACAAATAAGAAGAGGTGTTTATAATTTTTTTATCATAAGTAGATATGATAATGCACAAGGAACAATGAACCTTGCAACTGAACTATATAAATTTGAAATTGCTTTTGGAAGATCTGAAGTGACTTCCTGAAATTAATAGGTAGAATTCGATAGAGCGTTTTACCAGATTTCTTTTTTTCTTAAAACTTTCCCAAAAACAGAAATGTAGAGATTTGAAATAAGGTCTTGTAAAGGAAATAATGTTGTAATATGTATATTAGTTTTTCAGTAACCATTGACAAGCATCACTACTACATTTATTTCTAATCTTTTAGGAATGTAAGTGATCTGAAGGTTTATGCAGCTAAAAGACAAGACATTTTCAATGTAGTATACAATAAGAAGGGATACAAAATTAGATCCCGTGTTTCTACACAAGCTGGCCCAAAGAAATCAGAAATAGAAGAGTTAACGTGGAATGTACTACAATCAGAAATGCAAACCTTCAACTACCCAATCATTCTCTAGATTGAATCCAAACATAGCTACATCTAAAGGTCAAAGTGATTTCCATTTCATTTTAGTAATACTTACTGAAATCTGATTTGGGTAGAAGTTAGATAACATGATGCTGCCATTGTTCTTTTAAAGAAATCTAAAGCAGAGAAACGGGATGTACGAAAATCCTTACTCTACATATAGGGTTTCGGCCTACACTGTACCTTTTAAATTATTTTGTTCTTTGACGAGCAAATATGTAAGTACACTACCCAGTTTCTATCTCTGCTTTTCAGTGAAGAAAGGCTTAGTGGAATGTATGTATCTGGAGAATAAGCAAACAGCAAAGATGGACATATAGAAATAATTTGCATAATTAGGAGTGGTCATGTTGACCAAGGCATTTCACACACACACACAGACACACACACACATGCATACAAATAATTGTATAATACTAGATTCAACATAAGTCTGCTGTTGAAGCTTTACCTTTCTATGGTGTTTCCTTAAATCACTAGGCTGACAGATGCATGCAAAGAAGAGAAAGTAAAATAAAGCAGATTGGTAGATAATTTCAATTTTAAAAGAACTAACATAACATTCTACGATTATTTGGGAAAAGTGAAGTAAAATACCAAGTAAGCCTTTTGACTAAATTGTTATATTAACCAGAAAATACCTTTGTCCTAAAAGCATGGCTATGATTTGTAGAGTTCCCCCCCCCCTTTGCAGACCAGTTTAAATATAATCAATCTTGGAGGTCAGTCTTAAGGGCTAGTAAACAATAGAAATAAATCTTTAACTAGCTATAAGGAATACAAGTATATTTTTACCCTAAAAACACTTGGATCCTTAATAACTAAACTTTTCAATGAAAATACATATTTATAAGTATGAGGATTCTTGGGGATCTTGTAAGAAAAAAGACTGAAGCAAAGATATTGTTCTAATTCTTATATACAGAAAAAAAGAAGAGTTGTGATTTCTCTTACAATAGAATCCATGGTTATAAAGTTTCCATCAAGTTTAACTCTTGGTAACTTCATAGAGACATTTATGTAACTTTCTTGAAATCAAAGAGGAAGTGGTTCCCTATTGCTTTCCAAGATCATTATCCTATTTTCCTGGTATTTTGGAGGCCTTCCATATAAGTACAGGTAGACCTCGAGTTATAACAGTTTATTTAGTGACCACTCGAAATTACAGTGGCACTGAAAAAAGTGACTCATGACTGTTTTTCAGACTTCCATTGCACCATCCCCAAGGTCATGTGATCAAAATTTAGAAGCTTGTCAACTGGCTTATATTTGTGACGGCTGCATATCCCGGGGTCATGTGATTACCTTTTGAGATCTTCTGAACAGCAAAGTCAATGGGGATGCCACTCCATTTAACCGAGTTACTAACTTAACAATTGCAGTAATTCACTCAACAGCTGTGGTCAGAAAGGTTGTAAAATAGGGCAAAACTCACTTAACAACTGTCTCGCTTAGCAACTGAACTCTTAGGCTCAATTGTAGTGATAAGTCGAGGACTGCTTGTACTAAACAGGTCCAACCTTGCCTAGCTTCCATGCCCAGTCAAGAGGGAAAAAGAATTTAGGACAAGTTGCATTTTGCAAAACACAGCTAAGTCTACAATTCAGAACTTGATGAGGCCATTTAAGTTACTACGTTCCATTACTCCCTACCTGTTGAATTCAAGATGTAATAATTATTTAAAAACAAAACAAAACAAAACCAACCCAAATGTATTGTGGAAAAGCTGCTAATAATGTCAAAGAAAATAAACTACATTTCATTAGATATAATTTGCTACCAGTTCCAAACATAAGCTAAATCTCAGGTTAAAGTCCTATCAATATCTCATAATGAAAAAAAAAAAACTGACTTTCATAATCAAGACGTAGAGGCAGGTCACATAGTCATAACCTGACTTATAAACTGATATGTCTCTCTGTGTATGTACAATCAGGTTTTAATTTATGCACATAATTTCTTTGCTCTTTTGCATAAAATATGATTAAAGAAGTCAAGAGTTAAGGTTACTAGCTTCAGAACTACTTTCTTATAAGACAAGAAATCATGGTTAGGAGATTCCTGTTTTTTTTTTTTAATTTATTGCTAAGGCATAATAAATCAAGGAGTTCCATTCACAAACAGTGCCATAAGCACCATGTAAAATGGGGAAAATACTAGAGATGTATTTTCTTACAGGGGGAAGGAAAGAGAAAAGATGAAACAGGTAATACTTACTAATGTCATAATTCCTAGTCTGTCCACTTCTCGAGCAGGACTGTGTGGCATTCTTCGAGGAGTAGAAAGCCCACTTCCTGGTGGAGAGGAGCCAGAAAGGTTTCCACTAGGAAAGGGAGGTGGGATAGAGTTCATTGATCGAAATCGACCAGGATTGTCTAAACTCCCACTGTCAACACGACTTTCTATCTCCTCTGCTCTTTGCTCAGTGTTTTCCTTTTCTTCTTGGATCAATCTAAAGAATTAAGAAATGATGCAATTCATAAAACCAAAGCAACACTACAACCAACAAATACAACAGTTGGCATATATAGAATGTATCTACAGCCCAATGCAACTTTGGGAAAGGATACACATTTAAACACCAGGTAGAATGAAAGTAAATAACTGCAACCTACATGCTGAATTTGTTTATCAATATCTCTTGTATTACTTTAAGTATACTTTCATGTAATATTAAATTATTTAATTACAGGATTAATCTTAGGGTCTATGTCAGTGTTTCTCAACCTTGACCATTTAAAGGCATGTGGACTTCAACTCCCAGAATTCCACAGCCAGCATTGCTGGCTGTGGAATTCTGGGAGTTGAAGTCCACATGCCTTTAAATGGTCAAGGTTGAGAAACACTGGTCTATGTAGAAGTGCTTGATACAGTTGTAGGAATAAAATAGAAACATACTTTTCAAATAAAGACCACTGAAATTATTCCATTCTGTACAAACTCCAGTCCATTGGAGTTAGGTGGCCAATACATTTAAATAAATAAATACAATTATCAATTACAATCAAAAATAATTTATAATTGTTGCAACTTAACAAGTACTTTCCTTAAAGATTCACTGACACTACAATTAGTTGGGATAAATAGGTTGTAGTAGCTGCTTACATATGCTCTATTACAAATCATAATGAAAGCTAACCAACTAATATTCTGTTTCTTAATAACACATCACTGAAGAAATGGTTATTTAGATTCAGATTCTTACAATAAGAGCAGTGCTATTTTGGGGGAAAATGAAAAAGATGCTAAAAACTTTGCTTGCTAATTCTACCCAACAGAAAATAAGCTTCTTTACACAGACCACTGCCTTGATCTTCCTGTTTTTTCAATATGTTAGGTGCAATGAATTGGAAAGCAAAAAACAAAAAAAGTTATTGATAACTAACTCATCTCATGGATTTCAACCCTTAAAATATTAATTTATAGATTTCTGATAAAACTCATGGTGTGGGCTGGGTTATCTGAGGGAAACCCCCCCCCATCCTCAATTACATTTCTCACCCCATCAGATCTGGCAAAGAGGGCACACTATAGTCATGTCCGTCAGTGAATTACATTTGGCAAGTCCCAAGAGACAAGCATTCTTTGACATAGCACCTCTCTTCTGGAATCTTCTCTCCCCTCCCCCCCAGAGTGTGATTAGTTCCGTTTTACTTATTATATTTATATGCCACTCATCTCGTATCCAGAGTGACTCCATCCCTTTCAACATTCTGCAAAACCTGCCTACAGTAGTGGCCAAAATTGTGGAAACCTTTTGGGAAAAGTGTATTTTTGAGGTTTGATGGCTAGTAACACCACTTTATTTTGGAGTAGGACCATAAAATTATATATCAATGGAAAGATAATTTAATCAAGAATATAATGCAACAAAGTTTGTTCAATTATCTGTACTGTATTCTATGAAAAGTTATAGCCAAATAACCAGAAAAAGGAAGCACAACTTGCTTAGGTTGATATCAGGCAGCTTTCTTTCATCTGTTTGTAGTTAATGAGCATGAGTGTTTAGACAGCCAATCAGGTGTCATCTTGTTTTGGCAATGAGCCAATCAGATCACAGTAGGATTCAGTTATTGATGTCATGTATTGAAGCTGAGAGGAGGACATTTGTCAGTGTGTTATGTAATCGCTATCAAGTTGGTTGGGTTTTTTTGTGTTCTTTCATTTAGTGAGCTTGTAAAACATAATAAAATTAAAGTAATGGTGCAAAGAGTTGACTGATCGCCCAGAAAGTGATGTAAAATAGTATTATTAAGTGAACAAGGCTACAGTTATAAAGAAATTAGAAGAAAAATTGGAAACTTAACCAAAGGTGGCATTTCTACTGTACACTTTTCCCAAAAGTTTCCACAATTTTGGCCACTACTGTATGTTATCAGGCCTGGCTCTCCCTGGAAAGGTTTTGTGATGACTCACTTACTGTATTTAATATCATCCTCTCCTGTTTTGTGTGCCTTTTTTTTTGTTATTTTTTTACTGTGACTTTTATGTATTTACTGGTTTTTAACTAAGTGTTGTACAGCACCCAGAGTCACTTTCACATTCCATTATGAGGGATTGTTGGTGCTCTCTGAGTTTAGTTGTTTTCTTGCAGATGTTTCATTAGCCAAACTAGGTAACATCGCTACAAGAAAACAACCAAGCTTAGAGAACACCAAGAACCTCTTATTTCAACCGTGAGCTACAAATATTCTCCTTTATTGTTTCATCTTTCTGTCTATATTTAGTCATGCTTATTCTTCAGGTTTAAATAATGTTAAGTTCTTGTTCCCTATTTAACACTAACAAAAGTAACTAAACTCTGGCTGACACAGAGTGAAGTACTAATATTTTTAGCTGCGCCTACGGGTCAAGCCACTGAAAGGAAGCCAGACTTCTAATGTTACGAGAATAAAAGGACATTAGTGAACTTCAAATGTAATATTGAAAATCAATGACAAAAAATTAATCCTGTACCTAATTTCTTTATTGATGGCATCCAATTGCTCCTGAAGCATCATGGCTAAGGTCTGGGCATCTGCCTGACCACTAGGTGACAAGAGATCAACTGAGCTGAATATAGTTTCTCTGTCCTCTTCACCATCTGAGATATCAGCATCACTCTCAAAGGCTTGTGCAACATTTGCCAATACACTTGCTTGTTGTGCACGTTCCCAATCTTGCTCATTAAGAGTCTGAACCTATTTAAAATACATGATTTCAGCTGTAATTTTAAATATCTCTTCCATTTAAAAAAAAATATAAAGTCTGTATAACTTCACTTACATGCTGCAGAAATCAATCACAACAGTAGTATTTAGAATGCAGTAAAAGCAAAACAAACATTATTAGATTATATTCACAGGACATACTTTATGATTAAAAACTAAGAAAATAAATATATAAATACATTACTTAGTACGTCAACTATTGCCCCAATCCTGTTTTTTTTTCTCCTTTATCAGGCAGAATTCATAAACCAACACAAGCTTTATTTTATAACCCAAGCTTGTAAAGAAGAAACAAAACAAGATTAGATAATTTACTCAATAAACCACACATACAACTTGGTCTTGATAAACCAGGATCCATTAGAATCCCAGTTTATGTGAATACAGCATAAAGGCTGGATCCAGATTTCCCCAATCAAAATTTCACTTAAGAGCAATAGAAGCAGGGGACATTTTTTAGTAATTCATCCAATGCTTTCTATGACACTTGAAAATGGGCTGGTCTTCTAAAAACAATGTGGGAGGTGCTGTGGGGGGAAACAGGGAATGTGCAAGTATCAACCCTTTTCTATCATCTAGCAGGAATCAAGGCTGGATCTGACTCCACAAAAGGAAATAGTTTTAAGTTATGAAATAGTAAATCTAGATCCAGCCTCTATGCCAGTGGTTCTCAACCTTCCTAATGCCGCGACCCTTTAATACAGTTCCTCATGTTGTGGTGACCCCCAACCATAAAATTATTTTCGTTGCTACTTCATAACTGTAATGTTGCTACTGTTATGAATCGTAATGTAAATATCTGATATGCAGGATATATTTTCATTGTTCAAATTGAACATAATTCTATTCTATTCTATTCTACTCTACTCTCTTCCATATTGTCTATTCTATTCTCTCTTCCATATTGTCTATTCTATTCTATTCTATTCCATTCTATTCCATTCTATTTCATTCCATATTTTCTACTCTATTCTGCTCTGCCCTGCTCTACTCTGCTCTATATTCTGTTCTGTTCTGTCCTATTCTATTCCATTCTATTCCATATTTTCTACTCTGCTCTGCTGTGCTCTGCTCTATATTCTATTCCGTTCCATTCCTTTCCATTCCATTCCATATTTTCTACTCTGCTCTGCTCTGCTCTATATTCTATTCTGTTCCGTTCCGTTCCATTCCATATTTTCTACTCTGCTCTGCTCTGCTCTGCCCTACCCTACCCTGCCCTGCCCTGCCCTGCCCTGCTCTATTCTATTCTATTCTATTCTATTCTATTCTATTCTATTCTATTCTATTCTATTCTATTCTATTCTATTCTATTTAGACAATTTAGGATCGTCTTCTTCCTGGTTATTCGAACAAGATTCAGTTATAGAAATGACAACTTTCCGATCATTCTCTACATCTCCCAGCTTTGCATTTGGAGTGAAATGAATCCCAAATTGCCCTTAGTATATTTTATTATTTTATTTCAAAACGGTCAGAGAGGAGGGTAATTTCCCTAAGAACCGCCCGCTCCTGTCTCTCAGCCCTGCCCCTTTCGAGGAGGAGAGTTTGGGTGGGTGGGGAGCAGAGGGAAAGCGTTCTCTTCTCACGGAGGAAATTGGACTCAGTGGCTCGCCGTACACGAAGCCTTAAGCAGCATGAGAGTTGGAAGAGCGAGGGGTTCGCCTTTCCATCCCTGCTGCAGGGCTTGCAGCTTTGTGGGTTGGTACTTTCATGCTCGCGAAATTCGAAACGCCACAATGGCTCAGAACGTTCACACTGTCTCTCACACTGCCCATCACTTGTCACATTTGCCTGGGAAAGGTAAACGCCACCCTCGCCGTTTGGGGGGTTTCACAAAGGGACCGTGCGGAATGGAACATGTCCGGCACCGACACCCCACTCCCTTGCAAAATGTGCGTGGAACGCAGGAAAAAGTCCCCTCAGTGGGGGAGAGGAGGAGAAGCGCTTTTAATTCCACGCGTTCTTTCTTCTTTTTCTCCCCCCCTCCACCCATTTCTTGCATGGCTTTAAATAGGTGATTATTTCTGAATTCTAGCTTTGTCCCTAGCTTTGGAAACGGCTTGCTGAAAGCTTTATAAGCGGTGTCTCAGTAAGACCATCGGAAATATGTGTTTTCCAATGGTCTCAGGCGACCCCTGTAAAAGAGTCATTCGACCCCCAAAAGGGTCGTGATCCACAGGTTGAGAACTGCTGCTCTATGCAAATGCTTTGTGATGCAGTGGTGAAGCTGTTGGATTAGTACCTAGGAGAGCAGATTCAAGTCTATCCATAGTCATGGAAGCTCACTGGGTGATTTTGGGCCAATCACTATGTGTCTCAGCCCAACCTACACTACTGGGCTGTTCTTGTAGAATAACAGTAGGGGAAAGTGCTATGTAAGCCACCTTGAGCTCCTGGAGAAAAGGCAGGATATAAATGAAAGAATCAATCATAGCAGATGGAGGAGAACCATTGTACATTAAAATATCTCTGTTTCTAGTTTCCCAGTAAGCAATGTTGAAATTAACTGTCTTATCTGTTTAACGCTACAAATAAAGTGCCAATCAAACATTTAAAACCAGCTGCCCAACTTTGGGAGCTGGGTGCAGTAATCTATGATAAATTATCAAGCAAACATTCCACCCGAATCTTACTTCTGTAGGTGGGCTGAGGGAAGATTAATTTTGCATACTTAGTACAAATCATTTTGAGTTATTAAAGTATTGTAAGTAATGAATAGCCTTATTATTGATGTATGAATATAAGTGTACACATGCACTGAAGTCTGCACAATTTTGCCTTTCTTAAGGTTATATTTTGCAATTCATATTCTTATCTGCCTCATGCATCAAGACTTTCATATAACAGCTGCTTCAAATGCATGTTTTAAATACAGAACCTGAAATACATAGTTCTTAATCATGCAGCAGGACAAGCTACATGGAATGTTGTTTACTTTAAAATAAAATAAAATAAAATAAAATAAAATAAAATAAAATAAAATAGTAAAATTAAACAGAAAAAAAAAATAATAATAAAGTTTCAGGGCAAAAAGTCCTCCCCAATTTAAACAATAAAAGCAACAATAGCACAGCCTCAAACCACCTATACATTAAGATGTTAGTACAGTTTTAGACCAGATAAAAAAGCAGGCAAATCTTTTGAAGATTTATATCAATAAACTGAACCAGTTTTGTCTAATGGTTAATGTAATAGACTGGGAGCAGGGAAACCTAGTTCTGCTTTAGGCAAAGAAACCAACTTGGTGATCCTGAGCCAGTCACTTTCTCTCAGCCCTAGGAAGATAAACAATGGCAAAAAATAACTTCTGAAAACATGTAGTCAATAGGGATCAAGACTGACTTGAAGGTAAATTAATAAATAAGTATTTTTAAAATGGTGCACTAACTTAAGCTATTTTAAAAATTATTTGCTTAAATTCCAACTTACCCTTGAAGGCTCATCTCGCAGAGCTGCTAAGCGTCCTTTCTGTGGACGTCGTAGAACTGAGGTGCTGTAGGAATCTGTCTGATTGTCTGCTATAACTGAAGGTGCCAGTGGATATCTAAAATCTGGTACACTACCTAAATGTGGCCTACTGAAATTAAAACAGAGGCAGATTTAGCATTAATAATTACTCTCCTATACGTTTCAGTTAGTTGTTGACAATGAAATGGATTAATTTAGCACATCTTGAATGCAGAACTATTTTCACTAATAATTATACCTATGATGAAGAGCAGGGCCTCTGATCCTCAACTGGTCATTTTCAGCCCTTATTGCTTCAACATTTACTACCAACTGATCCTGTGGGGAAAAAAGATTATTCATATACCTTAATGTTACAGGTGCATACTTTTTCAAACATATCCAAATATTTTAGATAATTCTAAATTTTAAATTTGAATGTCTTTTGAATAAAAAATAAAATTTTATTGTGTTATCACCCAAATACTCTTCATTCTTTCATTATTGCTAGTATAGCTGTAAATAATCTACTGGTTTATCAAACACAGGCTTTGAAAAAAAAGATTAGTGAAGCAAAACAGTTAAGATCCACAATCAGCTAAAGTTTTGATATCAATTTTTAAAAAAAACAAAACGTACAATAATAAAAAATAAAAAATCCACAAATTGTGCAGAAGGACTATTATCTTTGGGCTACTACATTATACTTGGTATGAAACCTTTAAAATTATGGAAAGTGAAATATTATTGCTAGTGCAGAAATAATTGCAACAAAAAAGGCATAATATATTAAAACTTCACAAAAGTAAGAGTCTCATTTTTATTTTATTTTATTCATTACAACTTAAGACAACATTTTTATTTTCATCTAATACCTTTTCATTTTGAAGCTCCTCCACTTGTTTCTTGGTACTTTCAATTTCACGGAGAAGGGAATTCTGGATATTAAATTTAATACAAAAGTTAATTAATACAAAGAGCTGTTAAGATTTGGGTCTGCATTTTTTAAAGAATACCTTTTTACTATTTTACTTTTATGATTATAACATATTTAATTCTGCCACCCGTTCTAGTTGATATACACATTCTTTGCATTCATTCTGCTAAACAAGGTCCTATGTTTTCTACTTATTTAAAAATGATATAGACATTTATTTCTTGATCTCCAGATGCTAAGTTTCAGGATAGGAAGTTGCATAATAGTTAATTCAGTGTGCAGTCGATATAATTGCTTTTTGTTGTCAATGAAGGAGAGATTGTCGTAATAGATTGTTATCACTTATATCTATTAACAGCTGGAGAGATAGAGATAGAGATAGACAGACAGACAGACAGACAGACAGAACAGACAGACAGCAGGCAGGCAGGCAGGCAGGCAGGCAGGCAGGCAGGCAGGCAGGCAGGCAGGCAGGCAGGCAGGCAGGCAGGCAGGCAGATAGAAATTTATATGTTTATAGTTTTTACAAATATGTTTTATCAATTTATCAAGCATCTACTGCACTTGAAGTAATATTCATTCATATTTAAAATTACTTTATCTTCCAGAGCTGCCATTCTTTCTTTAAGGTGAAGCTGAAGTCTCTCATTAGATTCAGATAAAAGTTTATCAACTGTATCAGATAAACGTTTATTATGTTCTTCATTCATCTTTTCTCTTTGACGAGCCTAAATAAGAGGAATAGGAGGAAGGTAAAAAAATAAATAACAAGAATGAGCACCACTATCTTTTGCATACTTAATGTATAAACCTACTTATACATACTTAATGTATAAACTCTGTCAACCCTGGATTTTTATCTTTTTCTGATAGGATTTATCTTTGTCTTTCCAAACATGATAGCTCATACATTTTATATCATGACATCTAAATTAACTCTTTTGAAAAGCCACATGAAGATTGGTGGAAATGATGGCCATTTGTTCATATAGTCACTAGATGCCAATCCTGACTCAACTGAAAACAGTTGTGTGATTTTAACATTAATATTTAATTATAGGCAGCTAATTCTGTTCCAACTTACCCTTTAGTGCTTCCTAATGTTTTTGCTAGTATTTCATGTATACTCCTAAACAAGTTTTACCCATCTTATTTCAACTTCATGTAGATTAGTAAAATATGCTTTCCTATGCCAACCTGAAATTCACCGTTGATTTTTTTTATGCCAGAGAAAAGAAACACAATGTCCTCACTGTAATGACATACCCTTAATAGTTCTTGATTTTTTTCTTCTAGCTGTGTTTCCATTTGTCTCAATCGTTCTTCAATGTTTCCGTGTCTTTCTTCAGCCTGCCATTTTAAATAATACTGGTAATTAAAATCTAAGAATGCATCAGAAGAAAAATATTAGCAAACAAGCATATCATGCTGTACGAGACTGCTATTTTTGCTCACACACTGCAAGATGTTCAAGATATATTACTGCCAAGGCTGGATGAATTCATGCATCAAATGAGCAATTTATTTTCTCACTCTGTAACATCTTGCTATGATGACTGAAGCAACAGGAAATCTTGACAAAAGAGATACATTTGCATTATGCATCTCAGAAAAAAAAAATCTCTATTATCTTCCCCACATTCATTTTAATGTGTGAAGTTTTTTTTTTTTAAAAAAACAAGCAATAGCAAGCAGAAATAAGGACTTAAGTCCTTTGTGTAAATTCTACCTTCCTAGACTGGGAAGTATATTCGAACAGATTAACATCTTTAGTTGCAGAATTCCGAGAAGGCAAACAGTCAAGCTACAAAAATAAGGAATAGAATGGTAGCAAGAAAAAAAATGAAATGAAAAGACATCAAGAATTTACTTTTAAATATTGGGTACAAAATTGCTGGAGTACTTAATTTATCCTATTAAGAAGTGGAAAAAGAATTTATAAGTCAGTATTCAAATCAGGCACAAAAGGCTATTTCAACATCTTCAAACCAATTAAAAACAATGAATTGCTATATCAAAGGATTAAAAAGCAAGATAAAAATAGAGAGTAGATCAGGCAATTTTAATTACCTGGTTAAAAAATAAATTGTAAATACAAGAAAATCCAAATGATCAAGAACCAACCATTTCTACTAAATATATATCTTAACACCCAGCCTACCTTAGTAAGTGCAGCAACTCTCTGAGCCAATTCAGCCTCTACTTCTGGCAGAGTTTCAGCTTTTCTCAGAGTTTGCTGCAATTTTTGTTCAGCCAGTTCCAATCGTTCTTGTAACTGCCTATTCTTGTCTTCACTCTAGAAGCAAAAATAAAGTTGCTTGTAGCAACAGCTGCAGACATACTGTACGACATTTCAATAGTTTTCCATTAGCAAAAGAAACTTGTGAGCAAATTGAGGTGGGAAATCATACAGGACAGGTCCTGTGCAATCACTGAAATTATATGCAACACAACACTCAAAAGTAGGTTTATTATTAAAAATATTTGATTTCTCATTTAGTAGGGAATAAAAACTAAAATTCCACAACAAATTAAAGTTTCCTTTAATATATTTTTCCAGACATATTACTAGATTACCTTAAAAACTGTTAGAGTAACTGTTACATATAAAATGCAGCACAAAAAAGACTTCCTTTGGTATCTCCCTATACACATATTAAAATTTGTGGTAAGTCTCTGGAACTAAATTTGGATGGATTTGAGGGGACCACAACAAGGAGGAAGGGCTTATTTTAGAAGGGGTGTCTTTCTACTATACATTCTCAGGGTACAGAAGTTATCATGTAGGCCATAGCCAGGTAAATATCCAGTATTAGCTATAAACTGAATTTTTGAACTGACTATAACTCTTCTGAGCTAAATAATTTAAAATATTTACAAAACACATGATATGGTATCCCAGGTCATATTCATTCACTAACGTTTGTGGTTCAGTGAATATGTTTGGAATTTTAAGAAAATTAGCAGTGCTCTGTTGGATCAGACCCCTGGCCCATCTAATTCAGCAGTCTGTTCTCACAGCGGCCAACAACTGCACAAAGAAGCTTACTTGTCTCCTAACAGATGGCTTTCAGAAGCCGTCACACTACCATCCAGGCTATAGCTACTGATCCCCATGATTTCCATGAACTGGTCCAACCTTTTTTTGAAGCTAATCAAGCTGGTAACCAGCACCACATCTCATCAGGGTGAATTCCAAAGTTGAATTACACATTGTGTAAAAAAAACTTCCTGTCTGCCCTAATTGAATATTGGGATTCAATTTTATAAGGTAGAACTGAACTTTTGCAAAAGTGCTACGGATGCCATTTCAAAATATTTAAATTCCTGTTCATGAAAGTGATGATGCTTTATCTCCTTCATCCCAAAGCCATCTACGATTGTGACAGCACTGCAACTGATGGCAAGCAACCAACTTTTTTTTTTCCTCTCAAAAGCTTTAGGAGGCCTGCAAATTCCATTCTGAAAAACCCAAGAATAGCCATTCCCTGAAGATCTCCACAGAAATCCCAAAGAAGAGGCATTTTTGTTGAGGGAAAAATATAAAATATGGAAAGGATACAACCTCCTTATAGCTACACAACCTGAGACAATCCGCACTTTTTCTGGGTTTTCAGATTTAAAGTCTTTCCTTTCCTTTCCACAGGGGATTTCATTTATAATTTAAATTTTCAAAAAAAAAATGGTTAACAAATTTGCATAAATTTTATCCATGTCAAATTAGCTTGAATTATTAGATACCCCTCTCCCAACCCCAAACTTTTAGTATTAATTTATGGAAACCTCAAAGTATTATTTAAATAATAAGTTTACCTGTCGATGCAATGAATCTTTGTTAGCAATTTCATTTTCAAGTTTATCATTAAGATCATGCACAGATGTAGCTTCACGTTGTGCAGCGAGGTAGCGTTTTTCAAGAGTTGTAATTCTTTCTTCCATATCTTCCTTCTGAGCCATTGCCTAAATTAACATTGTCAGAAAATTACAGAAATATATATATTCTCCCTCCATTACGTGTTTAACAGGTTGTCTTAAAACAAAATTTAATAGCTTTTATTATAGAAACCCAAGGGAATGATCCCAAACCGAGTGCTTACATCAGACCACAAGATATGCTTTAACTCATGGGGAAAACAAATATACAGAAAAGTGAATATAATTGATTAATTTTTAAAATCATATTAAAAAGTGATTTATTCTTACCTCTCGTACGTCTCTTTGCAACTTGGTGTTCATTTCCTCAGATTTGATTAGATCTTTTCTAGCAGTATCAAGATCTTCTTCCAGTTCTGCTACTCTATTAGAAAGGGCAGTAATTCTTTCTTTCATTTGTGACTGTTCTTTAGTTTGCTTTTCTATGATATCTTGAAGTTCTATTACTTTAGCAAGATCTTCATCATGATTCAAAGAGCCAATGGAAGATCTCTATTCAGAGGAGGAAAATGCCACTGTTAATTTAAAAAAAACCCTTTAACATAATGAAAGCATAAATATGTGCCACATAATTTTTCACACTAAACCAGAGGTCCCCAATTTTTCTGGCTTGGCGGCCTGGCACAAGGGGGGAGGGGAGATAGTTCCGCTCAAGTGGCAGAGCTCCATTTGCACAAGCACAAGCTCCTGCCACTCACAGCTCCACTCAAGCAAGCAGTGAGCGCTTGTGAAGCTCCACTCAAGAGTAGAGCTGCATGCGCCCACGCACTCGCACGCTACTCGCGTGCGCAGATCCGCTCATGTGAGCGACGGGCACTTGCGAAGCTCTGCTCGTGTGAGGGGAGCTGCGCACACAAGTGGGGCTACACATGCATGCACCCTCACACACTGCTCTTGTGGCCCGGTTTCGAACTGGCCTTCTGTTAGTGAGCCACAGCCCAGGGGCTAGGGACCCCTGTACTAAACCACTGATTCAAGTGAGAACAAAAGAACTAATAGCTTGTTCTTACTACTTTTCGGGATTTTTTTCACTGTGGACTTCTGGTCCTCAGAAATTCAAGAACCAGCCCAAAACATTTTTTTGCCTGAAAATGTTATTTCTCTTATTACTTGAACATCCCCTATAAAAAAATGGTACAGTTAGTCCTCGACTTACAATACTTTATTTAGTGACCATGCAAAGTTACAACGACATTGAAAAAAGTGACTTATGACTGTTTTTCACAGTTACAAACTTCAGAATCCTCATGATCATGTGATCAAAATTCAGAAACTTGGCAAGTGGTTCATATTTATGATTGTTACTGTGTCCTGAGATCATGTGATCACCTTTTGCAGCCTTGTGGCAAGCAAACTCAATAGGGAAGCCAGATTCACTTAACAACCAGTTACTAATTTATTAAGTGATTGTTAAGTGATTCACTTAACAACTGTGGCAAGAAAGGTCGTAAAATGGGGCAAAACTCACTTAACAAGTGTCTCACTTAACAACAAAAATTTTGGACTCAATTGGCAAGTTGAGGATCACCTGTATATGGATCAAATGATCAAGAAAATAACACATTAAAATAGCTTACTTACTCTTTTTTTCACTGGAATGATTTGGAGAAATACGTGAGATTGCTGTATCATAAACAAATTTTGTCCTCTCAAAAAATTGAATGAAAAGGCAAATGAAAAGATGCTTTAAACATACCTTCCCATTAGTGCTAGGTATATTCTCCTGATCATGATTAATATCAGGCATTCCATCAGCTTGTGTTCTTTTTTGATTGTTTTGTTCTTTCAAAATCATTAACTGGAATAAATAAAATAAAATATTATATTAATTGACCTGCTATATTTCAAATAGAAAAAGGAACGTTTAACAAATATTAATTATTTGCAGTGATAATATTCACAAAATATATTCATGAATGGATAACAATGCCCTTGATTTTAAAGAATTATGAATTCTTATAATCTATTTAGAAGATATTTATCAGGTAACAAGCCTGTCTTTAAAACATAATACAATAAAAAATTCTAACAATAAATCAGCAATTGTCTTATATTTAACTAGTAAACAAGATTGGTCAACTGATTTTTAAGGTAAGCTAAACCATTTTAGGTATCTGCTAGTGAAAACTCATTCCTTGAAATTCCTGTGCAATATCCTCCCTAGATAAGTACGTGTGGTTCCAACTGTATTGCAATTGCAATTTTAATTCCATAAACAAGTTAAATCTGTTTTATTTCACTACTAGCTGTACCCGGCCATGCGTTGCTGTGGCTCTGTCTGGTTAAATGGAAAAGAAAGAAAAGAGAAAGCGCACGTTTGTAATATGTTTAATTTCACAATGCTTGTGGGTATACAATATTTTTTGTTGTTCCATTGTCTGTGCAGATATAGAGATTGTCTGGTTTGCCGACTCTAGAACACGCAACATATAATGTTTTTACCTGTCACAGGTGTGACATCTATATAATAGTAGGTATATAAAAGCACACGCGTATTCGAATGCAACGTTGTGTCAAAATTTGAAAGCAATCGGTGAAGAACTTTCGGAGATTTAAGATTTTGAACAAACGAACATTTACATTTTTATTTATATAGATGACTTTCGTCACCTGACTGAGGTATATCTACCTTGAAATTTGATTTTCCCGCAAGGTATTAATTTTACCCATGAAATCTCTCTCACGCACTCCCCCCAAAACCCCAGATTTGGACCCACCCATTTCAGCTACGTTATGATATCACTAGCCAAATTTCTCAATGCCAAAGAAATTGCCAACAGCCACTGACTACAAGAAAGCTTTCTCTTCTCTTGATAGGTCCTATGTAAATCTGACATTTTTCAGAACCAGTAGTCTGACTTAGTTTTTTGGAAATAACTTACCTCTTTATGTGTAGTACCTAGTTCTTCCTCCAACAAGCTACATCGTTCAAGTGCTACTCGTAACCTTTCTCTTACCTAGGAGATTAAAGTTAAAATATAAACACCAAACAATTCTGTTAGCATTAGATGCTGAAATATTCAGTAGCTATCAATAATAAATTTATATCAGTAATGTTGGTGAATGGGGATAAATCTTAAAAACAATGCAAATTATCAGCATACTTCCTATGACTGAAACCATCAAGTGATTAAGCAAATCTAATAACGCCATTAAGCATTTCCTATTGCTTTTGCCTCCAGTCCCTAATCAGCTTTGTTGCTCTTCTCTGTACTCTTTCTAGAGTCTCAACATCTTTTTTACACTGCAGTGACCAAAACTGGATGCGGTACTCCAAGCGTGGCCTTACAAAGGCATTACAAAGTGGTATTAACACTTCATGTGATCTTGATTCTATCCTTCTATTAATGCAGCCTAGCACTGTGTTGACTTTTTTGGCAGCTGCAGCACACTGCTGGCTCAGATTTACGTGATTGTCCACTAGGACTCCAAGATCCCTCTCACAGTTACTACTATTGAGCATTTGGTTTTTCTTGCCTAAATTTAGAACCTTACTTTTTTTACCATTGAATTTCATTTTATTAGATAGCGCCCAATGTTCAAGTCTGTCAAGATCCTTCTGTATTTTAAGCCTATCTTCTGGAGTGTTTGGCTATTCCTGCCAGCTTGGTGTTGTCTGCAAATTTGATGAGTTCTCCATCTATCCCCTCATCCAAATCATTGATGAAGATGTTGAAGAGCACTAGGCCCAGAACAGAGCCCTGGGGCACCCCATTACACACTTCTCTCCATGTAGATGCAGTTCCATTGAGGATCACACCCTGAGTAAGGCCGGTCAGCCAGTTACAAATCCATCTGATGGTGATGCTGTCTAACCCACATTTTTCTATTTTATCAAGAAGTAGGTTGTGGTCTACTTTATCAAATGCCTTTCTAAAGTCAAAGGAAATTATATCCACAGCATTCCTCTGGTCCCCTAATTTTGTCACCTGGTCAAAGAATACAATAAGATTTGTCTGGCACAATCTGTTTTTGACAAACCCATGTTGGCTTTTGGTAATGACTTTGTTTGCCTCTAGATGTTCGCTGATTCATTGCTTATCTTTTTCAGAATCTTCCCAGGTATTGAGGTCAGGCTGATAGATCTGTAGTTTCCTGGATCCACTTTTTTTTTCTTTTTTGAAGATGGGAACTACATCAGCTTTTTTCCAGACTTCTGGTAGTTCCCCAGTTCTCCAGGATCTTTGAAAGATATAGTTCAGTGGTTCTAAGATCACATCTGCTAGTTTCTTCAGAACCTTGGGGTGTAATCCATCTGGTCCTGGTGATTTCAATTCGTCTAGGATGGATAGGTGCTCACTTACCATTTTCTTGTGTTTCTAATCTGTTTTTTTACAGTACTATTTTAGATAGGTTGGACTGTTTTTTCCCTTTGTGTAAAGACAGATACAAAAAAACAAGTTAAGTAGTTCTGCTTTCTCCCTGTTGCTTGTCACCTTCTTGCCACTTTCTCCCACTAATGGACCAATCATCTCCTTAATGTTTTCCTTGTTTTTTTACATGTTAAAAGAAGCTATTTTTATTATTTTTTACTTTTGTCGCAAGCCTTAGTTCTTTTTGAGCCTTAGCTTTCCTCACTTCATCTTTCCAGGCTCGGGCTATTTGCTTATATTCTGCCTTAGTTATGTGTGCCCCTCTTTCCACTTTTTAAACTTGTCCATTTTGTCTTTCAATTTATCAGAGAGTTCTTTATGCAGCCATACTGGTTTCTTTTGAGAGCTTTTATTTTTCTTCTTCGTTGGTATTGTGCTAAACTGGGCTTTTATAATTTCACTTTTCAAAATTTCCCAAGCTTCTTGAGTTGTTTCCCCTTGAGGATTCTCATCCATGGAATCCTTCCTAAGCTTTCTCCAAGTTTATTGAAATTAGCTCTCTTAAAGTCCAAGACTCTAGTTTGACTATGTTCTATTGTTGTACTTGCATAATGTTGAATTCCAATATTGCATGATCACTCCCCCCCAAGGTTCCTGTGGTTTCAACACTTTCTAACATTTCATCTGTTAGTGACAATTAAATGTAATGTGGCTGATCCGCTAGTTCCCTTCTCTACTTTTGGGGAGTCAAGGTTGTCTGCTAGGTTTGTCGGGAATGGCAAAATGTTTCTGTAACAGAAAGGAGAATGGGGTAGACAATTGGGTATCCTTTCAGACTAGTCATATGGCCAATAATTATGGAAATGGCTATGAAGTATTATGGAAACTGTAGTCCATCCATGGAGGTGCTGGACTACCCTCTCCCCCCAAACTTCATAAGTTAAATGAATTGTCAGAGCAGAAATTTAAATTAATACCAATACTGCTATAGTAATTGTGATTTATGTCGTGTACCAGAGCCGAGGCAACAGTAATAATAAGCTTTACCTGAAAAGATGGAAAGGCAATATTTATTTTTGCTTCATTTTATGATTTAGACCAGGGGTCCCCATGGACCAGTATCGGGCCGTGGCATGCCAGCAACCGATCCGCACAAACAAGCAAAGCTCCATCTGCAAGATGCAGGCAGCACACAAAACCATGCACCCTCCAGTCCGTGGAAAAACCTCTCTCCATGGCACCAGACCCTGGTGCCCAAAATGTTGGGGACCTCTGATTTAGACCAATTTACAACACTCATTTTGAATTTTGGTCTGTTGATGTACAAACAACACCAATAGATGTTTAGTCTATATTCTTCATTTAAAAAAAACAACAGATTTCTCTTAGATAAAAAAAATGAAAGAACTATTTTTATACTAATAAATTAATAGTTACTGTATGTTTTTAACATTTATATTGGGAGTTACTGTACACTGCCCAGAGTTTTCTTGGAAACTCTGGGCAGCCTTAATGAATTCCATAAAATGAATGAATGAATGAATAAATAAATACAATTAATAAAGAAAAAACATCAGTAAACATTTACCTTTTCATCAAGGGCTTTGTGATGTTCAAATAGAGACTTTAGTGCTTTGAGAACTTCAACTTCACTAGAAACACCAGCTGGCGATTGAGCTTGTCTTTTTACTACGGTCATTCTTAAAGACCTTTCATGCCGGGAGACGAGGCATTCCAAATGTTCTAGTAGTAACTGAAAATCAAATGCAATTATATGAGAAAAAAGCAAGATATATTGAACTGAAGAAAATGATATTCAAACATATTTTACTATCAGTGAGACAGAAGTATCACTTTGTTTCTGCTTCTCTGTAAAGTTATGCAAGTTATACCCAGGTATTATATAGTATCATTTTTGAAGCTGAACATAACTTATAGAAAGAAATGCACTTTCATAATGTACACAGCAATCTACTCATTATTCAAAACTATGAAAAACTAAGCTTTCATTTTTTCCTATATTTTTAAAAAACAATATCACCACAGTCTAGTCCTTAATTCTTATTAATTGGTGTCTAAAGACTAAGTGCACAAAAAATATTCATCTAACGCTGAACTGAAGTAATGCAAAGAAAATAATAATATGCTTATGTTTATCTTCTTGAGCTATATAATGGAGAACATTATAATGTTAAATGTTTCTGATTTAATCAGGTAGTACATGACTTATGACCAGTCCCTTAGCAACTGTTCGAAGTTCTGACAGACCACAAGCATGGGATTTATGATAGTTCTGAAGTTCTGATGTCCATCCCACACAGTATGTGATCACATTTTGGACTCTCAGCAACTGCCTGTATTTACGCCATTTGCAGCACCCCACATCTGTGATTTACAATGTTTTTGCCAGAAACCAGTGTTTACTTCTGATTTCTGACAAAAACCACCCCATAGCAAACAAGAGGTTTGTTTCACAATCGTGACATTCAGTTAATGACTGTGGCATCTGCTTAATAACTGCGGCATTTGCTTAAAGATCACAAAAAGGTCATAAAATTGGGTCTGTCATGGGGCAACCCACTTTATGACCATCGCTACTTATGACCGAAATTGTGGGTGCACTCATGGATGTAAATCAAGAGCTACCTGTAAGTTACCTTAAAACTAGGAATATAACTGTAATAGTATAAGCATTATTTAGTTTTATAGACTTAGGAGATGTCCATATCATCTACATTTTTTTAATACTCTATAGAATAGGGGTCTTCAAACTTGGCCCTTTTATAACGTGTGGACTTCAACTCCCAGAATTCCTCAGCCAGGTACGCTGGCTGAGGAATTCTGGGAGTTGAAGTCCACACTTCATAAAAGGGCCAAGTTTGAAGACTCCTGCTATAGAACATATAAATACAGCAGGAATTTCTCCATGTCATAATAAGCCTTACCTGTTACAAAAGAACTTTGCTGCATCACTTTAAAGTGAATGATATTGGGGAGGAGATTTTAAAGGTTAAATTACTACAAAACTAATCTACACAAACACACTGAAACTTTGTTAGGGAAGCATATAATCATGCACACTTCTACATTCTCACTGTTTTAATTTGAAGTAGTTTGTTCACCTACACTCTTTTAAAAGTAGGCCATTTTAAAAGAAGGAAAGAGTGCTATTTAAATATGTTATAAACTCTGACTATATATACCAGTGTTTCTCAACCCTGACAATTTTAAGGCATGTGGACTTCAACTCCCAGAATTCCAGCCAGCATTGCTGGCTGTGGAATTCTGGGAGTTGAAGTCCACATGCCTTAAAATTGTCAAGGTTGAGAAACACTGGTATATACCATCTTGAACACTTTTCTTTCAAAAATGTATATCTAACTTTAATCCCTTTAAAGAAGTAGAAATTGTTCAGAAAAGATTTATCAGCAAATTTTGCGCTTGACAGATTTCAGGTTTCACAAGAGTGCATGTAAATCATGGATTGCCAATACTTGCTTTGAATGATTTTGCATTCATTAAATAGTGATGCATCTAATGAAGTGTAAGTTCATGACAGCCAGTTGAGTTTGCCTTTCTGATATACATATGGTGTAATAAAATCCTGGATTAATAGGTTAAGCTAGTGACTGCAAGGATTAGCTTTTAGTCTCTTCAGAAAACTCAGTTAAAGGATCGCGGAGATCTACAGTTAGAAAGTTAACAGTTTTGGTGTATGAAAAGCATATTTAATAACAAGAGAATAAATTATCCTACAGTATTATTATGTAAGATAAATATACAGTCTTGAAACATGAAATGTTTTTCTTACTAGTGGAGATAGCCATTTTTGAAATTAAGGCAGATGAATAAAATTAATATTTTTATTCACTTATAAAAAAAACCCAAAATTACATGTAAGATTCCATTTCAAGAAAAAATCCTAACACAAAATAGAAACAAATGATACCAGAAGATGAACTGACTCTTGTATTGTTTCTTTCTGCTTTCAATTCTGCAATTTCCTCTTCCCTTTCAAGCAGTTGCTCTCTGCATACATTGAGCTCTTTAGTAAGTGCTGCAAACTCCTGAAATATAAGCAAATTATGAACATTTACAGCAATATGCATTATATACAGCATATAAATTATAGGCTATATATAACTTTGACTGATGTTATACTAAAACAAAATCACTATGCAGGGTATCTTAATATCACTTCTAGCAATTATGATTATTCTTTATAGAACAATACTCAACACTAGCCATTCTATTTCATCCAAAGCCTTCTATTTCCAATGTTGGATATTCTGCATTAATGTCAAGAAAACAGCATAGTTCTGTTTATGTTATTACCTGAAGACCATCTCAACTCAAGGGCATGTTCTTGTTTTTAAAGAATAGTAATGCTAATATTAAATCCACACCTTATTTTAAGTATGTAAACTGAATTCTATTATATGATGTTGGATCATTCTGGCATACACAAATATTATAATTTTGATTATTATTACATCTTCCGATAGAATTCCTTGCTCTAGCTATTCTACAAGACTTAGCTACGTTTTCTGGTTTAGAACAGAGTATAACTTCTGACAAAGAAATAGTGCCAGAAATTACGCAGTTCGTATCAACATCTTCTCACACAAATTCAGGAAGAAACGGGAACTGGAGGTCAATGAGAAAACTTTTCCCCTAAAAAAATCAGTGATTGGCCCAAATTCATACAATGACCTATTGTAGCCAGGATAAAATAAATTTGATGATAAATGCACCCAGGCAGAACTAACAATCCATTTGTGGCAACAGTTGGCAAAACTAAGTCTGTTATCGCTTATAAGAAATTCTCCATAAAATATTACAGGCTTTTAGCCTGCTACCATTTTAATATTAACCAAATCATTAGTTATTACTTTCGGTGTGTAGAATTACAGAGTGATTAGTGACTAAGTCCAGCTATATGGATTAAAATGGGTAAAACTTTCAGAACAAAAACAGCTTCAGAGAAACAAGGCTCTTACCTAGTTTTCTATAAGGTTGGAGTAAAATTAATTTATCAATTACTTTTGAAAGTAATCGATCTGGCTCAATAAATTCTAGTTTTGCATAAACTGCCACCACCCAAGGAAGTAAGAACATTAACTAAAACATAATTCATATGATTGTCACAATACCCCTTAAAGTACAACAGTATTGCATAACATACAATTTTTCTTCTACACAAAATGCATATTCAATCTACCCAAACTACCATAGTCCTCATAACAAAAATAAGCAAAATAATAAACTTCACATTTATTATTATGTAATTTTACTCCCATGGTTGTCATCAGAGTACTGTAACATATACATGCAAGTCCATTTACATATTGTGTTCAATTTAAATTGAGATGTTTATCTTTGAAGTACTGTAACTGCAGAGATTTTTCTGTGAAATATAATTACTATGCAAATAAAAATGAAGAGATCTGTAAATACAAGTATTTCCTAATAAAATGTATTTATGATGTAAAATGACATTCTTCTAAATATTTGCTTAGAATGTACAGGATGAATTTAGGCGTGTGTGTGTGTGTGTGTGTGTGTGTGTGTATAATTATAGCAATAAGTGAACCCAGTATTTTTTTCTCATTGCTGTAACTAACATTTATGAAATCTACATAAAACATATTTCATTGACTGATGGTTTTAACAAATAAATTTAGAATTACTGAGATTTCAGTCAGTTCCTCTAAAAAGCAGGAGTCCTTCAAGATAAAGAATAAAAATCAATACAAATTACAAAAGAAAACTGCAAGAAAAAGAAAGAAAAAGGAGGGAGTGGGGAAAAGAAAAGCAAAAGAGAAAGAAAGCAAAAAAAGTAACTTCCTCTGTCCCCAGCAGCTTAAAAAATATTTTAGTAGGTGATCACTATTTCTAAACAAAACTTAATCTGTCTTCACTTCGTAGCTCATTCCTTAGGTAAAGAAAACAAAATCCAAATCCAGCATGAATCAGTACTGTCAGCAGAAGTCCAATTAGGACAACCAGATCTCAATGAATTCTCCTTTACTACAGAGAATTACACCAGCTTGGATCCTGTATCCAGTAACAATTTCCCTTACAAAAGCTGTCTTGCTAACCAGTAAAAGCCAGCAAGACATCAGTTCATTATGACACTCAAATGAAGTATTTGATCCAAATATTATCCCAATACAAAAGCTTGGTATAAATTATTGCCGTACTATACTACTTCTACATGAATGAGTTTAAATAAACTTCCCACTGTCTGGTGACGCCATATTGGAGACAATAATCTGTCTGAGAGTACTTAGATTTACACCAGATGCATCAGTCTACAACTTGCAGATGCTTTACATATTTTTCTTCAATTAAACTTCTGGCTTTACCCTTAGAGACAAAAATAAACACATCTCTTAAACTATTCTCAGAACACAGGAATACAATTTGTATGTGTCTATATATCCATGTTTGAGTATTTTAGAAAGGGGTAGCAAATACTGTAATGCTATTAATAAGAATATTAAATATAGTTTGCATAACTCCAGAACATATTATATGTTCAAACAATCTTTCTCACATTTTCCAGCCACACAGTTTATGTTCGATGTTTATGTCGCTTTTTTGGCATGCATTCTTACACTATCATAGTATTATGCCCAAAATATTTCATTACAGTATTTTTAAAGACACTGGCACTTAAAGTATTCATCAGTGTAATTCTTCTTGGATTGATTTTACTGTATTCTTTTTTACCAGTTGCTTTTATGTTCTTTATGAACCATCTCTGTAGTCAGGTGAACTGAGCAAAATAATAAGCTATTAAGGGAAATCCAACAATGATGATTTAAACAATAACAATTATTTGTGTTTCAGTTAATATCAAGATAATTGATATTAATATCCTAATTCCAGAAAATCTGATATTGAAGTTTCTGATACATCTTAAGCAGTATAGGACAGAGATATTTTTGCTGAAGGTTCTTACTTTCCTCTTAATATATTGGACTAATATAATTGTTCTCCAAAGCCTCTCCCTGAATGGCCAGAAATTGCCTATTACATTTCCCCTTTCTTCAACATAGACAAGCAAGACTTCATTAGTTTATGACATAATGAATATGCACCCATGCGCACACAAACACCCACATGGCACTGCTTGATTTGTTTCATGACCTGAGTAAAGCAGGTGATGGTGAGGATCAAGAGGCTCACTCTTATCCCTTCATGTAAGACTCAATGTAAATTTTTCTTCCTTATGCCATGTAATCTTTCATGTCTAGGTATTATTCACAGTGTGGAATTGAAGAAACAAAATAGAGAAAAAGATTCATGGATGTGTGAAAGGTCAGTTTTCTACTACTCCTCTGACAGTCCTTCCAAACACCTGAGAATTTTATTAAGTTTGTGAATTCTGTCACATTGCCTGAGGAAAAGTCCCCACAAGAGCAAACTTTAAAAACATTTCATTGCTATGAAACTAAAATAGATTACAATTCCATGTTCACCTCTTTCTAGGAATACAGAAACAGCTGATTAAAAACTGTTTAGCTTCTTTCTGTTGCAGCTCCCTCCAGAAATTCAATCTCTAATCCTTATTTAGGAATGAGATACACTAATCTACTTACAGAATGTGTGAGAAAGGCAGGAAAACCTGTTTTAATACAGTTTAGAATACAAATATAATGAAGTTCATTATTGTTTTAAGTGTTTTATGCAATGATTAATAATTCTGAACAAACAAAACAGATTGCTCTGGACAGCAGTTGATATTTACTATGATGATTTTGCTTTTATCATGTTAATACCTTTAAAATACTTGACTATTTGACTAATGGGGGAAAAATAATCAACTGATCATCAGAAAAATATATGTATCTTTTGACAGTCAGGGATAATTTTTAGAAATCCAACTACTGCCATTTTAAATTAAGGGAAAGCTTACAGCAAATAATAGTTCTTTTCCCCCCCTTTTTAACCCAGGAATTGGAGAATCAAACTTGCTATGTACTGTATAACTTCATAACGAACCTATTGCCTTTATAGATTTTGCCCCATATGCAACAACATGTAAAAGAAGTATATGGCAATAGCTTACGTTTTAAGCAACTATAACTACTCAACTTTTTTTTCTAATGCAACCCTCCTATGTTTAATTTACCTAAAAAGAAAATTTAGCAGTATTTTATATGAAAATTGTCTTTGTGCGTTTAAAGTTGGCAATATTCTGTTATCCTTTTTTAATGCATTTATCTGCAGCATTTGAGGAGGGAGAGGAAAAGCATTTCTCTAAATCACCTCTTTTTTAATGCATAATGCAAAGGATAAAAAAATGTTTTAAAATAATTGAATAATCCAGTAATTCTAATTCAACAAGTTTGTAACACAGGAAAAAGAACCTTTTTTCAATAAATCTTAAAAGCATTAATTGCGTCTTACACCATTTTTAGATATTGTACACTTAGAAAATTAGAATTTTCATTTTTGCTAACAGCTCACATTAAAAGATAAATGATATTAAAAATTAATGAAAATATTACTGAACAATGATAACTATCAGAATCTTAAGCGTTAAGAACTAAATCTTTATTTTGACAAATGCTATGCATACTGATGAATGTTATTATATTGTCACTTTGGAACTGATTTTGCACAGATAAAAAGGTAGAAAGAAATTTTTGTGATGTTTAACTGATGGCACGTACCACTGTTTACATTTTACTATTCTTACATATCCTAATTAAAATAAAGAACATAAAAGAATAAAATACAAAAGTTATTTCCTGAATAAAAAAGAATGAAATGCTATTTCAAATCTATTTCTAATTTGGCTTTTTAGCAGTAGCAGAATCAAGAAACATATTTCACGACAATAATCAAAAGGTTATACAGTAAAGCAACTAAGCTTTTCTGCTTACTTGGGTCATCATATTGGAATGCAAGCAGACAGAACTGGTAGACTTGACTTAAGAGGCTTTAAGAATTTACTGAAGTGTAGAGGATGTAAAATGTGGTGAGAAGAGCTTTCTGTTACTTACATCAGAACATGTGTAACTAGAAATAAAGAAAATTAAACATTTAAGTGTTTTATGCCATCAATACAAAATGAACATTAATATTTTAAATGGTTTAATTTTCTTTTCTTCTCTTTAGTAACTAAAATTCACAGCAAAATCCAGAATTTTAAATCCAGCAACTTGGAAAACAAATCAGTTGCTAAAAATGTTTATACTATATTTTTAATTTTGCCTGTTTCTATTACGCTCTGCTTTCAGTATTATACAACATAATCTATTGTAAAGCAGAACAATTAATTAGACAAAACTACCGCCTATGTTATGTTACCATGAAGGAATTTTGAAAATACAGTTTTATTATTTCAATGTTCTTCCTTGCAAACTGCATTCTACATTTCACAAACTAAATAACTATAATTCACCATGCAATTCCAACTACAACTTTTAATAATTTAGTCAATATTTGCATGTGCTTCTCATCATGTATTTTTTTTCACAAAGATCAATTAAATGATTCAACATAAAGGCTACAATTTCAAATACTATATATCCAAATGCTAGTTTACTATTTCAAAATGTTTTAATATTAAAAGATTAAGATATATCTACTAGTAGAACAATTGCATCTTCTTCCCTAACCATCTCCTGAAATGTGCTCTACATATCTGGGGGAATCCTCCAGACCAGTTACATAAGTTTGATTTGTGGTGACTACAATAAGACAACAGTATAGAAGGAGCTTGCCATTGCTTCATTCCTGAATATTTTCAGACGTCTTAGTCTAATATACACCCCTGTTATCCTTTGCTAGTTCTCTAGTCAAAAAACCAAACACGTTCAGGCCTGCTTAGCCTCTATAGTTAGACAAGATCAGCAGGTGCTGCCATTTGGTGAGGAAAGTAGAAGTATAATCAAGATGAATGGGTGAGAAGAACCAAATAAATCCTGCTACATATGTAAAAGGATTCAAATTTTATATAAGTAGCATAGTGTCACCAAACGTTTTGAACTTCAATTTCTATCAGCCCTAGCTAGCATGCAAATGAAGTGATTGTATAAATTACAAGTAGTTCTCATTTAGCAACCACACTTGGAACCAGCAGCTCTATCATTAAGTGCAATCGGCAGTAAGTGAGAAAACGCATGACCACAACTATGTTTCCCTTTTCCCCACTTTCCCACCCTTTGGAAAATTAACTGAGGGACTGGGATAACAAACCTGAAAGTAAAAAACTAATTAATTTCACAGCTTCCAGTTTTGTTTGTCTCCTAATTACTCCCCCACTCTTTGGAATGCACCCTTCCCTGTTATAATTAGCAGGAAAGGAATTAATGCTTTATTTACATTGGAGAGGAAGGGATTACAAGAGAGTAAGCCAGCAAACAGCTTGGTGTATTCCACATTGTGTGCCCACTTATTTTCTTGTAATCCCTTCCCATCAGATCTCTCTGTTCTGCAAAGGGAAAAAAACAAAAAACAAAAGATCAGGCAAAGAACATGTGTACTGACTGTAATGGCAATCATGTGACTGAGGGATGCTGTGAAGGATGTAAATGAGGGCACTAGTCATTATTTTTTTCAGTTCCATCATAACTGAATGGTTGCTGAATGAGGCAGTTGCTACGCAAAAACTACCTGTATAATGAAAAACATATGAATGACGCTATATTACAATTAAACTATTATGTACCCCAAATACATCAGAATACATCAAACTATATATCAGAAATATAATGAAATAATGTCTTATTCTACAACTACAACATTCCATGAGGCAAAATAGGATATATCTCTATGAAAATATATACCAGATTTAATCGTGTTAATATATCAAATTTTCATTCATTTGAAGCAAAAAGTATTTTTACCATGTGCTATGAGATTTAATAAACTGTATGTACTCCAAGAATTACACCACACAAAATCAATTTAAGACGGCATATTTCTACACTGATTAAAAAAAATCAGTCAATCAATATAAAGGTCAGAAAAATCTGATGTAGCATTTTTAAAAAACACAGGTTAGATTTGTACTAAATTCAAACTTTTAACAAGTTGGAGTTTTAAGTGTTACAAGTTATTTAGAAACTAACAAATTTTCTGCATATTTTATTGAATTTTAAATATTCAGTTCGTAATTCTAAAAACATAAACCTCTAATTTAAGAATTTCAGGATGGCATCAAAGTATTTATATATAATACTAGTTTCATTTCCATCTGTCAATTAAAATAACTTATTTAAAATTTAAATATCTGAGTATTCTATTCTCATTAGGTATTATGTTTATAAGTTCATATGATTTTTATTCAGCCATAATTATTATTTGATTGAAATAAGCAAAAGTTATGATTTGACAGACTTACATTTTACCTTTTCTTCAAGAGCTCAAAGCCGCTTACATGGGTTTTCCATTCTATTCCCAAAACAGCAGCCCTGGTTATTAAGTTTGGCTCAGAGTAAGTAACTGGCCCAGCATCACATACTGGGTAGACTCAAACCTGAATCTCACCATTCTTAGTCCCACACTTTAATCTATGTAATAGACTGGCTCTTAACTACTCAAGAATCAGTCACATTCGTATTTCTGTTTTGAAAAATATGCTCTGGTTTACATTAGCAATATACAAAACATAAATCAAAATGCAATCAATAAATATTAAAAATAAAAGGATGTGTGGATTAAGCTAATTGCTGAAAATCTGATGTTCAAAACACAATGAGTTCCTACAGTGAGGGAAAAAATTATTTGATCCGCTGCTGATTTTGTACGTTTGCCCACTGACAAAGAAATGATCAGGCTATAATTGTAATGGTAGGTGTATTTTAACAGTGAGAGACAGAATAACAACAAAAAAATCCAGAAAAACACTTTTCAAAAAAGTTATAAATTGGTTTGCATTTTAATGAGTGAAATAAGTATTTGATCCCCTATCAATCAGTAAGATTTCTGGCTCCCAGGTGTCTTTTATACAGGTAACGAGTTAAGATTAGGAGCACTCTCTTAAGGGAGTGCTTCTAATCTCAGCTTGTTACCTGTATAAAAGACAACTGTCCACAGAAGCAATCAATCAATCAGATTCCAAACTCTCCACCATGGCCAAGACCAAAGAGCTGTCCAAGGATGTCAGAGACAAGATTGTAGACTTACACAAGGCTGGAATGGGCTACAAGATTATTGCCAAGCATCTTGGTGAGAAGGTGACAACAGTTGATGTGATTATTCGCAAATGGAAGAAACACAAACTAACTGTCAATCTCCCTCAGTCTTCCATGCAAGATCTCACCCCGTGGAGTTTCAATGACCATGAGAACGGTGAGGAATCAGCCCAGAACTACAAGGGTGGATCTTGTCAATGATCTCAAGGCAGCTGGGACCACAGTAATCAAGAAAACAATTGGTAACACACTACTCCATGAAGGATCCTGCAGCGCCTGCAATGTCCCCCTGCTCAAGAAAGCATATGAACAGGCCAGTCTCGAGTTTGCAAGTGAACATTTGAATGATTCAGAGGAGAACTGGGTGAAAGTGTTATGGTCAGATGAGACCAAAATCAAGCTCTTTGGCATCAACTCAACTTGCCGTGTTTGGAGGAGAGGAATGCTGCCTATGACCCCAAGAACACCATCCCCATCGTCAAATATGGAGTTGGAAACATTATGCTTTGGGGATGTTTTTCTGCTAAGGGGACAGGACAACTTCACCACATCAAAGGGACGATGGACAAGCCATGTACTGTCAAATCTTGGGTGAGAACCTCCTTCCCTCAGCCAGGGCATTGAAAATGGGTCATAGATGGGTAATGACCCAAAACAAACGGCCAAGGCAACAAAAGAGTGGCTCAAGAAGAATCACATTAAGCTCCTGGAGTGGCATAGCCAGTCTCTAGACCTTAGACCCACAGAACATATGTGGAGGGAGCTGAAGGTTCGATCTGCCAAACGTCAACCTCAAAACCTTAATGACTTGGAGAGGATCTGCAAAGAGGAGTGGGACAAATCCCTCCTGAAATGTGTGCAAACTTGATGGCCAACTACAAGAAATGTCTGACCTCTGTGATTGCCAACAAGGGTTTTGCCACCAAGTACTAAGTCATGTTTTGCGAAGGGGTCAAATACTTATTTCACTCATTAAAATGCAAATCAATTTATAACTTTTTTGAAATGCATTTTTCTAGATTTTTTTGTTGTTATTCTGTATGTCACTGTTAAAATAAACCTACCATTAAAATTATAGACTGATCCTTTATTTGTCAGTGGGCAAACATACAAAATCAGCAGGGGATCAAATATTATTTTCCCTCACTGTACATCTAATAAAACAAGCCAAATAGATATCATGAATATTCAATATTCATAGTAGGTAGGTTTCTGCTCTGCTTAAGATTGCAATAGTATCCTCCATGACATTTCCAAGACCATCTTTCCCAGTAAAGATAGGGTACTCATTGTATCTTTTTTAACTCCAATATACAATGTAGGTTAACTGTGAATTTGGTTCATTAAGTTCTGATCTCAACTAGGTTTGTATAGGTTTGAAAAAAACCTACAATTTGGTGGATACATGCCACAGACTAAATCAAAACCTAGCATGTCATATTATGGCTTAACATTTTAAGCTACCATGAATGACTTACAAATCTTTTTTTATGGCCAAATCTTATATAATTCAATTTATTTGGATATGGATTAAACCATGAACTCAGTAATTAGAGCAAATATACCACGGTATATTACTTCAAGCAGACTTAAATCATAAGAAATTACAGGCAAAAGCAATATGTAACAATATTGCTCTTGCTTAATTAAAAGTTAGTTATGTATTAGGTGTACACAAAAGATGTTTTTTCTCAAATTCTCATCAGAAATCTGTTGCATCTGACTGACTAGCAAATGATTGAGCTGACTAGCAAATGTAAGAAGTATTCTGTCTTAAGGAGATTAGAGAGAGTTTCTTCTGAAAAACAAGTGATTTTAAGGGGTCATATGCATCATGGCAGCCATTCTGAAAGAATCTATTGCCTCCTTTCAAATATTGTCTCTAAACACAAAAAGTTACCTATACTTTTAAAAAGCACCAGATCATCAACTCTGGGGTTTATATTTCTCATTCTCTTAAAGTTAATATTTAATTTCATAATATAAATATATTTAGTTACCAATATACTTCTCCATTATGCTTTTAGGCATTCAAAAGCTGTAGCTACCTTTTAAGCAAATGCTGCAAATTTAATCTAGATTATCAAATATCGTCTCTTAAACAGTTTCTGACTACATTTAGTCAGTCCACTCCGCACTTTGCTTTGGTGTAGCTATCTATCTTAACTTTAATATTCTTTTGACATAGTAGGATTAAATGTCTTCTTTCTTCTAAATCTTCTAAGTCTAATTCCAAAATAAAATGAATCATTAAGTCTGTATTCTATTCTTCTCTTAATTTCAATTTTCACAAGACAATTTTTAACTGGACGTGTTTCAAATACAAATTAAATGCAATACATTGTCAAAGCAAGATGCTTAATTAGGCCTGCATTCAAAATAAGCAATTATTAAGTGTTATACTCTAAAAGTATATGGCTCTGCAGCTTAAATTCTTTAAATATAAATATTAGCCAAATATATGAATTTACTTCAAAAACAGATTCAGTTTCAAAAGAAAATTATATCTACCATATCTTATTAGGCAAAAACTATAAGGTTCAAGTCCTTCATTTCTATGACTATGACTGAGCAGTTTATTAATTTTTAACAACACCTCCCCTAAATCTACCATTTAAGATATTTTACATGTTTTTCTCAGTGTTTATGAATGATGTATTTTCTTACAAATTTCTAAAAAAATAATCCAGAGAGAATGAAGGGTAAACAAATTCCTTCATTTTCCTATTAATTGCCATTAAAACAAAACAAAGGGATATAAACATGCTCTTTGGAAGGGGGAGGGTGGAACCCTTAAGCACAAGATACCCTAAATCTATTTATCTCATAGATTTAATATTAATATTAATCTCAGAAGAAATACTTTTGTCTGCAAATTTCCTACAAAACCACTAAGGAACACAAAGGTTATGTTAAGATGGGGGGGGGGGTTAAATGGACCACACCCAGAGTAAGAAAAAAAACAGGCACTAATTTTCAATTGGGATGACTTCTAGTGAGGATTCATAGTGAACTAGAAATCCCTAAAGGAGCAGGGTCAGAATTGCATTAGAGATCAGTGGCTAGACTGCAAAGTCTCTCCAGGAAAAGCAGAGATCATGAAATCAACCACTTGTTCTCCAAACAGCTGTTTCTCATGAACAGACTGCAGAAACTGAGGTTTTTGTGGTCAACTTGTAAGTTGACGGGCTAGGAGCCAACGATTTCAAGCAGCTCACAGACATAATGCAGCCTATATGGATCTAAGATTTGCCAAGTCTCATTTCTTAATCACTTTTGGCAACTGCTTAACTGCTTTCAGGTATTAGGAATCGTTGCAGTGACAGGTTTTAGAGCACTGGGTGAGTTTCCTTCAATCTTTAGCAAAAGTTTTAAATGCAAGTTTAAGGACCTCATTTTTTTTCTTTTGGAATAAACAGAAAATGGATGATTAGAATGTTGATTTTGGAAAGTTACAAATGGATTAAGGTCTAGGTATGATTCAAAATAAGATTTTGAAAATAATTATAAGAATTCTTATAAGAATGTGAGAAAATGATGTTTTGAATTCTTTAAAAAGAAGAGAGGAAAAGATTTTTAAAGTTGACTACTAGAGAGAATTAGAAGAAACTAAAGATTACAATTAAAGAAGAAAAATACTTAAATTTCACTAATAGAATGGAGTAAAATACATTAACTGGACACATTTAAAGATATTTGTGAACCATGGACCCAGAACTTAATTTTAAACATGTCTACCATTAGAGATAGACTATGTTTAAAAGATGTTATGGTTGAAGAACAAGTTTTACCAGAGAAGACATTCCTGATTTGAAAATGACTTTAAAAATGAGAGGCTACAAGATTGATATGGAAAAAGATGCTACACCAGATATACAAATAAAACCGGTTGATGTCTTAATAATTAAAAGAGTATACAAATAACAAACCAAAAGAGTGATCTGGATAATTTTCTTAAATTGGATTTACAAAAGAGGCTTGTTAAAATCTTAAAGGACTTTGTGTCAAGGATCAAAGAAAAAATGAAAAGAAATCAAGTTCTAGGACAGTCTTAGAAGAAATTAAAAATCAACACTATAAAAAGAAAGTAACATATTTTTTTTCTTTAGTTATTAAACTAAATGCCACCCATTTCTTTAGTTATTAAACTTAAATGCCACCCATTGTGCTGTTGAAGCAACTCTGGGCAGCTTACAAAATGATAAAAAGATAATTTTTATCAACAACCTAGAACTAAGGAGCAATCTAGAACTAAGGAGAAACTTCTTGACAGTTAGAACAATTAACCAGTGGAACAACCTGCCTCCAGAAGCAGTGAATGCTCCAACACTGGAAGTTTTTAAGAAAACACTGGACAGCCATCTGTCCGAAATGGTATAGGGTTTCCCGCCTGAGCAGGGGGTTGGACTAGATGACCTTCAAGGTCCCTTCCAACTTTATCATCATCATCATCATCATCATCATCATCATATTATTATTATTATTATTATTATTATTATTATTATTATTATTATTATCATTATTATTATATTAAACGACCCTTAATGGACTTAAGCAAGACTAAACAATTAAGTTTTAAAGATTTATTTATAGACAAGAGATAAAATATGGGAAGAAGAGATAATCTATTGTATTTTAAAGAGAAGGTGATGATTGTTTATGCTTGTTATAATGAAGGGGGAAATCATTTGTTTATATATTTCTTTTACTATATTCTTTTCTTCCTACTTTCCTGCACTTTCTATTTTTAGTTTGTATTAGTTCTTGTCTTTTCTTATTGTAATATTTAATACAATTACCATAAAAACCATTTTTTTAAAAAAAATTGAATCTTTACCACATGTCACATAAGGGACTTCTAATCATTCACAGTTTATCTAATTTAGTGAAGCAGAGAAATGAGTTACAATTTATTACAATTTCCAATAATTGTCAACAGGAAGCATAGAGATTTGGACTTCCTAAATGATATTCAAATATGTATGCATGTATATACATATATACATACAAATATATACCAGGTATGGCATACACAAATATGCTCATCTGAACAACTTTATAATTTATTTATTTGTTCAATTCCTATGGCCACCTATCTTAGTCAATGATTCTGGGTAGCTTACAATATAATACTTCATATATATATTACCCAGTGTAATCAAGCTATGGCTATTACGAATCTATATAAAGGATCCTATTCATATGATCCTTGGTTTTCCTATCTTTTAATATGTGAAGATCCTCTTCCACAATATATTTATGACCACAACCAAAATATTGGGGAAGTGTTATATTGCTGAAAAATTATGTTGTGCTGCTGTTATTACCATGCAGGAAACATGAAATTTTCACTCAGATGTAAAGTTCTATAGGTGCCATTGGACAAATCATTCTTAAAGAAAGCTCAGACTTTTCCATAAAAAATACTGTATGCACTACTGTTAAGAGTTTTTAATCAGCCAGACTAGTAAAATAATATATTGAAGCTATTTATATGAAATTTCAGAGACAAAAGCTAAGACTATAGTGGCTAAGTCACAATATGCTGCATAATTTCATTTTTCAGATCCACAACCATAAGTTAAAAGTTGAAACTTCATGTCTTTCCTGATAAAGGGACAGATTATGATGACAAAACATTAGTGCAGTCAGAAGAACAGCAGGATGCTAGACCTGCTAATCATGTAAATACCTTTTATTTTTCCTCTAGCCAGAATTGTCATTCTACTCTAGTTTTTAAAAAGCTACAGTTCTTTTCAAACATTGGTTTAATGTTAAGTTCTGTAGGAGAAAGCCCACCATTATAAACATGATCATTAGATATCTTTATTACATCTTCTTACATGGCAAGTACATTTTTCTCTTCACTACAGTATTGTCCAAGAAATGTTTCGCTTTAATAACTCTTATGATTTAGTTGCTCACACCTTCAGAATAAAAAAAAATGTAGAATTTTTAAATTAAATGGGTAAGGACAATAAAGCAACCTTTTAAACTCTGTCACTCGTATTAAATATTTTGTTTCATCATTCCTAGAAATCCCATTAAAAGTACTAATCTCTAGAACAGTGTTTTATTTTACTAAGTTAATTGTTGAAAAACACAATCTCCTTGAAGGTTTATTATTTCTGGCCAATAATCATTAGGGAAATGAATTTAAACTTAAAATATTGATTTTAACATTTTTAAATTTAAATATGTTTTCATTTAAATAAATACCTGAGGAAGTGCAGTATTAAGCTGTCGTTGTAGAGAATCCCTCTCATGGCCAACTTCATGTAGTTTACCCTGGGTCAATGCAAGTGTCTCTTGATTTTCTCGCAGTGTGTCCAAGAGGCGATCACGCTCTTCCAACATGGATACCATTAATTGCTCAAAATGGGAATCAGCATCCGACTGTAGGGGAGAACCTGAACCACGGTTTCCGCTTCCCCCGGAGGGAATCTCTGCCTCACTGATGGTCGGCATCACTTCACACATCATCTTGAAATTAATGTAAAGATTAGTTATGAAACGATAAAAAGACCGAATCAAGTAGCAAAACTAAGATGCTACAGTGTTATCTAGCTACAAGCATCCAATTATATTTATCTGAATTTGTCACACTTTCTTTACAAATTTACAGTATCAGACATCTGTGTGCAACAAATAACTTGATAAAACTTACCAATAATTGCCCGTGCTAAAGTTCACTTGACATGAATAATTGTTTAAAATTCTAACTTACCTTACTAGGTGCTAATGAAAAAGTATAGGGGTAGACCTTTATCTGATTCCAGCATATGGTAAAGGGTAAGTACAGACATTCTAATTTACATTAATTGCTAGTACAGAAAATACATCAGTTGCATTGATAATTCCAGATAGATTAATTTGAAATAAATGCATTCAGCAAAAGACATAACAGGATTAAAGCAAACTTATTTGTTCATGTGACTATTAATCAACTATCATAGCCTACTGTACGGGTGTCAAACTCACCGCATCACGTGACATGTTGTGACATATCGCGACTTTTTTCCCATTGCTGGAGCTGGGGTGGGTGTGGCCTACACATGATACAACCGGCCCATGGGCCGGCAGTTTGACACCCCTGGCTGTTAGAACAAAATGGGGTATCTAGAAGACTCTTATAACTACTTTAATTAATTTTTAAAATTTTACTATCTACTTCTATTTCTCTAAACTTGGGAGGGGGAGATGCTCTATCAATATATTTTAAAGAAATATATTGATACAGAGACAGTATAGATACCTTTTTGCAGTGTTTTTGTAAAAAAAAAAAAAAAAAAAAAAGGTGCCGGAACTCACACACATCATACAACCGGCCTTGCCTACCCTACAAGGTTCCATCCCAAAAAGGTGCCGGAACTCCGTTCTGAGCATTCTGTGAGAAAAAAAGCCCTGCCCTTTTGCAATTGGATGCTATTAACTAATAAGAAGAAACTTATTATATTTAAAAAGTTCAAAAGAACAAACAAGTATTATCACAAATAAATCATTAAGACCTGAATTCTTCCATCCCAAGTAAATGCTGGATGTTATTAATAAATTATAAGCTTTTCTGTGATTCTATAACTTTCAGAGCTTGAATTAAGATGTATAGGGCAGTGGTTCTCAACCTTTTTAATGCCGCGACCCCAACCGGTCGTAAGTCGAGGACTAAACCAGTTGTAAATTGAGGACTAAACCGGTCGTAAGTCGAGGACTACCCAACCGGTCGTAAGTCGAGGACTTTCCCTGCCCGGGAGCGCCGCACATGCGTGGTTCTGCCCCCTGCGCTGGCCGAGGCGTAGCTGGCAAGCGGCAGAGATGGAGCAGGCCGACCACCAGCTGGCCCAGCCCAAGGGAGGTAAGGCACCCGCCGGAAAAGGGGAAAAAAATGGCGGACAAAAAAAATGGCAGACAGCCTTGCTTGGCGACCCCCATGAAATGGTTGATCGACCCCAAATGGGGTCCCGACCCACAGGTTGAGAACCACTGGTATAGGGTTTTAAACAGTTTGGTACAGCATTATTAAAAGCTTTAATAAGTTTCTGGAAGTGAGTCATAAAAAAAGGGAAACAGTTCCTCTTTATTAAAGGCCACCAAATTCGTTTCAAACTTTTTTACCCTTTACAAGTTTGTAACTACTGAGCTAAACATAAAACAATTTTCTCCATTCCAATTTGAGTTCTAATATTTTAAAAGCTACATAATCAAATGAGAATGAGTTTAATCATTTTAAATTAAACTATGTAAACAGCACTGAACTAATATGTTCAGAATGGACGCCTTGGTTATTTTATTCTAGTAATCCATCACACCTCATGATCATAAAAAGTGTTTATTGCGCAAGCTTCAATTGATCCGCTTACCTTGTTTGATAAAAGAGATTTGTCACAGACCAATTTTTCCCAACGATATCAGCTTTTTTCAGCAAGTTTGCATAATGATTTCCAAAAGCATTTGATATGGTAGAGCAGCCATCCACCCCGACTACAATGTTCATTCATTAAATAATCCCCACCTTGGGTAGTTACACAAGGCAAGAAGTAATCTTCCTAACAAACGCTAAGCCAACAGGAGGGTCAATTAATCTAGTTTTCCACAGTAAGCAAATGGTGAAAGCAACGTTGTTACGGAACTAAGCTCCCTTATTCAAAGCCTGGTCCACAAGTCTTTTTTCAAAGGCGAGAGGTTACGTGCAAAACGACCGAATGCTTTCTCAGCGTCTTTGGGCCGGCAAATTGGGCATGATGTAGAAATCTTACTTTAGGTCACAACGGCATCACTTCGACAACAAAAAAAGAAGAAAGTAGCCGAGGCTGTTGCAGACACTCCTCTCTTCCGCCTCTTCGGTTTCCGCGTCTTCCCCCCGCACTTATAATTCCTCTTTTCGGGAAGTGGGGGGGGGGGGAGGCTGCCGCGAAAGGAAAGCTTCAAAAGAAGA